>NC_143478.1:60745491-60976491 GCF_027475165.1 Benincasa hispida
TTGCTACCTCTTTAGTTGCCGCCCCCTACTTGCTCATTCGAAATTACCACAAGAAAGTCGCTCCTATCTCTAAGGGGGCTTATGCACTCCACGACTTTCTTATGTTATGGGGTCTCGAAGACTGAATTTAGCTGCCAACCCTAGTAAGCAAGTGAAAAAGCCCTTTCTCTTTTCTTTAATAAGAAGGTCCGCTTTTCCAAATCCGGCTCGCTCCCACATGTCCTTTGGCAGAAGCCAATGTCCCGGGGTCCCGGGGACTCATTTTGACTGAAATAAGGGGTGGGTCTTTACCAACTTTCAAATATTTGCGATTTTAAGGAAGCCAAAAAACATGAGCGCTGGGAGCGAGCCTTATTAAAAAAAAGGTCATCTCGAATAAAGCAAGGGATTAAGCAGCGCGAAATCCGTCGACGATAATACTCTAATCTAATAAGGGCATATTAGAGTCGACGGCGTTAGCGTGCCCCCTTACCCTTAAACAAAAAGGTTTTTCATAAAGGTAGCTTGTCTACGCCTTTTGAAAAAGAGAAAGGTATTGCAACTAATAAATAGTTGCTCGTTCATAAATTCAGTTGACCACTTGTTAGTCTTGCTACACTACACGACACGAGTGACGGGTGAAGTTGAAGCACTTTGGGACACATGCGGATAGCCGCCCTATTGAAAGGGGTAAAAGTCAGCCAAAAGAGAGAAAAGTCAAGCAAGAATGAGAACAAAATCTGGCTTTTTTTTTTTAATATAGATTTTTTCTCGGAACATAGGAAGGCACTCCGTTTCTCCGTCTTAGAGGAGCAAAGCTCATTTTCAGGTAAAGCGGTGCATAAAAAAGGGCTGGCCTGTCAAAAGTCCGGTTCCTTTGCGAACGAAGTTCAGAATCAACAAGGGTTCGTAGAACGAAGGGAGTGTACAACTGGGGCCGATGAAAAGCCTTAAGCGAGAGATTTGTTGTTTTATTGCTCCCGCTTCCTTACGCGCTCGTCAAGCCAACTTAGCTTTTTGAATTCGGGACCTAACGATGGCTTTTAGGTCCCTACTTCACCTCGACGGTTATGCCACGATGTCCTTAAAGCCTATATGCGATGGATAGACTCCTTTAACCATGACATATTTGCTTATTTGAACATAATTTCATTTCTTTCAGAAAGAAAAAGGACCACCGGGTTTCGCTTGGTAGGCCGGGAATGCCCGACTTATCAATTTATCCAGTAAACTACTGGGGGCTTCGTCTTGTTTAGTAAGACGGAATTTGACAAAGAAAAGAGAGTGCTCGGCCAGAGATCTCTTTTTCTACTGGTACAATCACCTCTCATGAGGTTGAAGTAGAGCCATACATTGTTACGCTGGAAGTAAGGAAATGACTATATACTATCGCTATGTAACTAGCAGGCCCCCTTTTCAGTAGATGAGATTAAGATGAAAGGGCTTGCTTTCATTAACATTTAGTGAAGGGCGAATGAGGGGCGAAGCGGCTCGACCGATAGGGAGAGGGGCGTGTGCAATAGTTTTCTTCTATTTCGACGATCATCCCGAATGGCCTCATTGAAAGCTGCACCAGAGCTTGAGATCAATAGCACACTACGGAAAGTAAGCTACACTCACTACTACCAGACCAGAGCGAGCTTCCAAAAAGGAAAGCTCAATCCCAACAGTCTCATCTATTGCTGCGGATTCTCGACGCATCTCGTTGGGCGTGGAGAAAGGAAGAGAGTCAAGGGCAGGGTAAGAGCTGCCCTTAACTCTCTCAGTTAGGAGAATGTCATTTTTCTAGGAAGACGATCTGACGCAGAGGCTTTTCAACTAGTTAATAGGTAATTGACAAAATCGTCTCAGAACACCAATCATTAGAAGTGGACATCCCTTGTCGATCTCTTCACGAAGGGATTGGAAACTACCGATAGTCCAAGGTAATGAGAAAGGAAAGCAAGTTTAGCACATTTCCATACTTGGGGTAGTCAGGCAGAGGGTCGAGTCTGATACATCAACTGTCTACTCAATATCCTTGTACGAGTCCACGGAGCTATCAACGAATTCCGGCAAAATCGAAGATCAACGTGACCAAATTTTAAGTTACACCTCGATTACTTCCCTACCGGTCCAAGGAAAAATAGAATAAGCTGGATTTGAACCAACTTGTAGCAAAAGACAGTCCCAGCGAACTACCTTTCATTCTGATCGTGACTGAAAAAAGAAAGAAGCTTCGTGTTTGTTTTTCTTCAAACCCCCAATCCGCTCTCGCTCGCCGCTACTAACGGGGTCTCGGTTGATTTCCCTTCCTTTAGCTACTCAGATGTTTCAGTTCGCTAAGTTTCCAATTGCAAGAAAACAACCTATTCGAGAAGTTTGGGATATGTTTGGTGTTTCTTCCATCAATCATCCGCTCTGTTTATTAAATGCCAACTATTAACCTAGCCCCACCAACTAGTAGGTTCTGAATGACCTCCCTCTTACGGTTAAAAAAGTGGTTAACCATCTCGAATAAATCCATCCATCTCGTTGAGACGAAAAACGTGTCTAGACATCTCACAATGAGGTTGTAACCCAGTCTCTTACCCAAGCACTTGAGAATCAGTGATTTCTGCCCAGATTCCCCATGGGTGAGGAACGATGTAGATGTAATTGAGTAGACCAATAGGGAGAGGGGCGAAGCAGCTCGACTGATAGGAGAGGAAGAAGAGCTATTTTGCTTAGCAGCGGAAGGGAGAGGCCTAACTCTATCAGCAGGCCTTTTCTTTTGCAATACTTAAAAAGCTAAGCGAAAATAGAAGTTAATAAAGAAAGACCCTTAGCGCCTCAGGACGGAAGTGGAGGACGGCCTTACGCGCAGGCAACAGCAGCACCAGCTCTACGAAAAGCGGCGATACGAAGAATCTGTCTGTCTTTACAGATGGACTTGGACTGACTTTACTATCATCAAAGCGTCCGGTGGCCAGGCCGGGAAGAGTCACATCTGAACCAACTCTTAAAAAGTTGTTGGATCGAAGTATCTCGAACATTCCCCATCTGCTCGCCAATTGCAGAGGGGGTTCGATTCCCGTTATACGCGATGTGGCGAAAAAGACGAATTCAACAAGATATGCCTTGCCTGCTCCATTCACCCGTGGAGATGAGTGGAGGAAGAATCAAAATTCATACTTACAGTTCATTTAGCTAGTCAAACAGTATTGGCTTACTGCCTTAAAGCATAGAAGCTCTAGGTGAATTCCTTACTTCAAGTCCTACATCACTGCTGTTGCTGATGAAGCTATGTAGCAATCAAGTACCCTTGTTCACTTCCAAGTATTAGAGATTAGCTTGATGTCAGAGAAGAGTCCAGAAGAGGAGAGTCTATCCCATCATTCATTACCATATGTAGGGAGTGATTTTGATGTAGAGCAACCGGCCCCCATACAACCTGAAGATGACACTCTCGAGGTCTACACTATGGTTCCCTGATGAGGGCTAGCACAACGAAACAACCTACTTTATCTTGTGCGCCAGCATATAATGTCTTAACTTTTTGGCTGAAAGGCCCGTGATTCTCTGCCGAATAGGGCAGTCTGTTCGTAATACATTTTTGTATACACTGAAGTATATAGAAGGAGAGGAAGCAAGGGTCAAGATCACCAATCTTGACACAAATGGGCTTTCTGAAAGCACAACCAAGAAGACGGACAAGGCCAGTAAGTCAAAGGGGCTCTTAAAGTGAGTTTGCTTCCGAGCCTAGTAGCTAAATAGCTAGTAGTAAGCTATGAAAGCCATGGTAGCTGTTCCCCGATCTCAAGTCAAGCTTCGTAAACCAGCTAGCTTCCCCTGACTTGAAAGGCCTGAGTATCCAAAGTAAGTAGGGCACGGTTGCTCCTAGTGTTGATAGTCAGCTTCAGGCAAGGGATATATAGAGAGAAGAAGGGGTTTGAACCATGTTCCTACATGACCCAATCAATTCGATTAGGCACTCGCCCTTTTCGCCATGCATAAACTAAACCGACAATTAGAATAAGCACGAACGTCTTAGAGATATGATATTTAATGACCAAAATGAACTTGTCACGAGCTGGATTCGAACCTGCACCTCAGGGCAAAGACTGGTAGCTCGCTACTAGTGAGAAATAGCTGAGAAAGGTGCCTCGGCTTCGAAACATAGGCGTAGGGATCCGTTCGTACAGCTTTCTATGGAGAGCTTAGTTTCCAATCCCTTCGTGACAACCGGAGGGAGCTTGCTTCTCGAAAGAGGATAGGCCGGTCAAACAAAAACAAGGCACGGAGCGTTTAGGCTAATGGTACTACTAGTCAACTACACTCGCGGACGATTTATGCACTGACTGAACTTGCTTGTTATTTGGCTACAGCAACATCACTTGATTGAAGATGCCAGCCTTTATGGATTTCCGTGGTAGAATCTACCGCAGTGGTATCTTGCATTTCCATGATTGTGATCTAGCAAGAAGCTTGATAGTCTTTGCGGAGCAGATGAAAGCCACAATTGCATCTGATCTAAGCCTATCGCGCCTGCCCCCAACTTTGCCTGCGGTGAGGCGCGACCCACAACAAACAAAGTGGGAAATCTTGCCATGATCAAGAACAACATTAGAAAAAGCTTCACCGACTGCTAATGCTAATGATGATTCTCTCTTTTCTAGTGGATGCCGAACCTGTTGCCCCATTGACTAAGAAGGGGTCGGCCTTGCGTTGCGGAAGGAACGTTCTGTTCTGGGTGCAATTGCTATCATCCATGTTGGCGCCTGCTCTAAATCCTGTATTCTTCAACTAAATAAAATAAGCGCTCGGTCTGCGTGCATGGGAGCAGCTCAAACAAAGAAGAGTGTGGTCTGAATTCTGGCCCGGCCTGCCCGTCTGCTCCTAGGTCCGAGAGCTCGCTTTCGACTTTCTACTTACTGCGCTAGCCTCCCCACACATGCCGAGGAACGAAGCTTCGTGTTTGTTTTTCTTCAAACCCGCAATCCGCTCTCGGCAGCTGTGTGGTTCCACGTCGCTAGATCGAGATCGACCCCTTGTCGCCTTCCTTAACAAGCTTGTCTACTTTTGTTTCAGTTCGACTAATTACCCCGGGGAAAGAACTCCCTGAGCCTTAGTTGGAAGCTAAACCAAAGCTGGAGCCATGGTCTACCTAGCAGTGCTTCATATCCTCCTTGCTCTGGACAACTACCGATATCTAAAAATATCCTTTCTTAGAATATTGGTTGTGATATTGATCTTACGGGGGAAACGTGGCGGAGCATTTAGCAATGCCAGCAGCCTGATGAGGGCTGGCTGTCTGAGGACAGGTTAAGGCAGGGCCCTCTGGGCAAAAAAAGGGCCGTCTCAGCGGAAAGAGAAGGACCTGCAACGGCGGAGACTACTGACCCTCTTCTTGTTCCTAGCTGCTCGTTTAGTTTGAAAATATCTTCCTGAAGCTAAAAAATGAGGGGTGAAAACGCTTGAATGAGTAGGATAAGGAGATCAGAAAGATACGTGGACGACTTTCCTCTCGTATAGGTCGGATGTTTCCGTGAACAGTAAGCAGCGGATCTCCTTTTATTTATTTTGGGAAAGCTGGTGGCCGCATGTGAATTCTTTCAAGGCAAAGGGCCTGATCGACATTCTTGTTTACTCTTTCCGTCACGAATCTCTCATCAATAGAAGTTTACTGACTAACCTGGATCTTCAATCGACGATCTACTGCTCCCTCTTAGTTGCAGATGCCCATGCTTTGATTCGAAAGCCCTAGCCTGAATCCCCAGTAAGATCGAAGTATGGAATTCCTACTCCCTTCAGTCCTGTTTGAACCCGTCCCAGCAACGAAAACCCTCCTATTGCAAGGTGAGGCTCTGCCCGCCCTTCCCTTCTCCTAGAATCCACTCCGGGTTAGGTCGGAGGCCTGAATTCCCCTAGATGGAAGGGAAGAATATGGACAGATGGAACCAAAGAGGAGCTCTCCCTGCTTAGCGCGGGCTACATTGGACCCCTACCCCTAGATCATGAAGAAGGTGTCCCCTACACCGAACCGGAATCTCCCTCCCGATTGGGAACCACAAAATGTCCTTAACTAAAGAAAGAAAGATAGTTGGAGGCCGAAGACCAGAGTCCGGTTTTCACAACATATGAAAAAGAGAGTCTTTGTCCTGCTATTCCCGGCAATCGCTCTTTCGAGGGTTAAAAGAGACCTTGTTTTCCGAAGGTAGCTGAAATCTGCCTTTTTTTCCAAAATTCGATGAAGACGGGTATTGTTTTGTTCTTAGCTTGACGCGCTTGCTTCCCTTCTGGGCGGTTTTTCTTTTGGGCAGCTGTTCACCGTTGGATCTCGCCAATACAGCCCCCCATAGTTTTCGTTACCGAGATATCTTTTTTTTTCATTGTTCTTAGGGATTTTTTGGGTAATCCGCTCCCATGCTGCAAACAGTCAAATCTGAACTCAACCCTGTCGCTCTTCTTTCTTTCCTCGCGGGCAGGAAGCACACCAGCTGCGTACAACCGCGCTGGTCGTAATAGATCGACTTTCATGCTAGTTCTTGCTCCAGCATGAAAGTTCCATTTCAAGGAAGGACGACGTACCATAATACTTTCCGTTTTGTTGAGCCCAACTTTGGTCTCTGGTTTGATGGTTGTACGTGCTAAAAATCCGGTACATTCTGTTTTGTTTCCCATCCCAGTATTTCGCAACACTTCAGGTTTCCAAGGCTGGTAAAAAAAAAAGTACACAGGCCTTAAAAGGACTCTTTAGACATATATATGATATAGCTCTATATATTTGTCTTTCCATAATATCTACTACACACCTCCCTCTTTTTACCAAAAAGAAGAATGTGATGAGTTCATATTCTCCAAATTCGACTATAAAGCAGATAGTGACGATGAAAAAAAAACAGAAGGCCCTTACTACACTAAGCGCTACGAGAGCCCCCTATATGGAAGGAGACTCTATTTGGTCAAAGTCACTTTCCAGAAGAGATCAATTCAGATGTTGCTGTTGCTGACATGCAAACCATTGAAGATGGTCCTCGGGGGGGGGGGGGGCTTATAGTTTAATTGGTTGAAACGTACCGCTCATAACGGTTATATTGTAGGTTCGAGCCCTACTAAGCCTACCACCCCTTATCTTCACTTGATACAAGGCAGTTGAAGTCCCCGCCACCTTGTAGATCTCAATCTAGCGACGTGGAACCACACAGCTGCCGCTGCCCTTTGGGCACGCCTCCTACGCTTACCACTCACCTACGCTCTTGCAGCATGCCCTCTTCGGGCAATACGGCTTTCATAATACGCGAAGCAGCTGAGCTCGGAGGGAGGTCTCACAATCAATCCCAGTTCCATATTCATAAAGTTGACGGACAAAACTACTAGACCTTGTTACCTTCGGATCAAATAATGTATGTATATTGGACCTTTTGAGGCAATTATAGATCCTATGAGGCAATTCTGATTGGTCAATAAAAATATATTTTAAGGCTATTTCTTTTTTCTTTTTCCTTAGTTTAGCCAATTTCTCATGAAAAGTAAAAAGAGGTAAAGTAACTTTCTGTTTATTGTTTTTTAAATGGAGCGGTTCGTCCTATTTAGATATTCATGACCAAGAAACACTGGATTCTCTTTCGGGTATGCTTTGAATATCCCTCGTCGATTGCCTTTATTACATTACCGATTACTAGAAAAGTGAATCAAAAGGAATTGAACTTACACGAAGGAAATGGGAACTAGGCTTCAAAGGCAGACTGGACAGGAAGTTGAGCTAGCAGATTGAAAGCGAAATTGCCAAGGGCGCACTAGCTATTCTTCGACTGCTGCCCAAGAGGGTACTCTGGAGCAACGTTTGAACGCGCTCGACCTTGTTCCCTGAGAAGGTTCTAGTAATTAAGACATATTTAAGCCATCGAGTCCTCTAGGGTTGATCGACCCGTTTCAAGAAGATTCATCCAAGACTAACGATCTCGTTAATTCTAAGGAGGAGCCCATTCCATAAGGAAGATGAGAGAAAGGCATACATAGTTGGCTGGTTATTTGTCTTTCCATTCCTGCTACTTTTTCTTTACCAGGGGAGTAAGAAGAGATTGTCCTCACTTCATGGGAAGGGTTAGGACCTGACCTGCTCTTTTAGAAGAACGTCGTGAGACAGTTCGGTTCATATCTACCATTGGTGTTAAAGGGAGAACTGCGAGGAGCCAACCCTAGTACGAGAGGACTGGGTTGGGCCAACCTATGGTGTACTGGTTGTTATGCCAATAGCAGCGCCAGGCAGCTAAGTTGGTATGGAAGAACCGCTGCGCTCCTCTCATTAGACCATCTGTAGCACTCATAGCTACAACTCTAACTCAATTATTTCCTAATAATTGCTTTACTTCACAAGTCACATTAATTTCTTGACCGGCAGTATCTCGACCTTTCACTATCAAAGCTCCACCCAGGAGCCACTTTACCATATTCCGAATTCAATGGTTTCCATAAGTCCCCTACACTCCTAATTCATGTCGAGTAGACCTTGTTGTTGCGAGAATTCTTAATTCATGAGTTGTAGGGAGGGACTTATTTCACCACAAACAGAGACTAAAGCAAGTGTTGGATTCAAAGCTGGTGTTAAAGATTCTAAATTGACTTATTCGACTCCTGAATATGAAACCAAAGATACTGATATCTTGGCAGCATTCCGAGTAACTCCTCAACCCGGAGTTCCACCTGAGGAAGCAGGGGCCGCTGTAGCTGCTGCGTAGCGTACCACAGGTTAATCTCTCGTTTTTTGGAGCTTGACTTTACTAAACTAAACTAATAAGGGCTCGCTGCTTGATAGTGACTTCTTTCGTTTGGTAGGATGACGAAAGACTACTTCAATGACGGAAACCGCCGGAAACTCGAGAGGGTCTCCTTTGTATGGAGCGGATTGATGAAAATCAAGTACGCTTCCATCTAATGTGGGAGTGCTTATACTTTGTACGGACTCTCGGTTTGGATTACAGACCTGGCATTTGAATGTCTGTAGGTGAACCCCTTCTTTTAGGTGGTTATCTGTGTGGAGGTAGTGATGGTACTGATTACTTGGTCTCTGCTTGGGAGAATTCTCTCCACTTGCACGCTTACTAGATAGGTTAGCTTTGGTGCTTTTAGTGCTCTACTTGCAAACAAAAAGGGGAGAGACTTTTTCTTGCCTGCTTCTGGCGGTTTATCTCTTCACGAGTCGTCGACTCTAGTCTAGACTTTCCCACCCGAGGACTATAATGAGGAGGACGACAGACCCACTCACGATCTACTAAAGGGCAAGTAGCTTGATTGGTTCGAATCCAAGTCGTGAGATGGTAGTGACGGTGAGGAAAAGGCGTAGATTAGTTAGAAATTTTTATATTTTTATATTTGTTATAATTCTTTGTTGTCTGCATCAGTCAAATCAAATAAAAGGGATAATTTCTCAGTGAAGAACCAATCAAGGAATTTCATTATATCCCTTCTAATCTAAAACAAGTTATTATTATAATGCAGAATATATAGAATAGTAATTCTAGTTAGAAACTCCGACAATTGAACTACTAGAGAAGCCTACCTAATACCTATAGACTTTCCTTACACTGCTACAACTGAACTGGGCCAAGCCCAAAGAGTTCTTCTTAAGGGAAAATCACTATTTCTGACCTCTCCTACAAGTTCGGAAGTGATGGAAAAGAACGTTCACTCTGTATTATGAAAGGAAAGAGAAGATTCTTGACTGAAAGAAGAGGTTAGTAGTCGCTATAGATCGAGGTTAACTAATACGCTCGACCATAATCTAAATAGAATTTACCAATTCCTTTGTATTTCATTTGTAGTTGTTGCAAATTCCAATTTGAGTATCAAAGTCTCTTTATTCCTACGTTCATATGTATTTCATGCATTACATCTATTACACCTATGAAGTTAGGTAAAATTTCATGTGATTCAGTAAACATAATATAAATTCCATCATTGCTAGATCGATCCATTTTATGATGAATAAGCAAATAATGGGATTTTTTTTTTTTTATAAATGGGAAATAAATAAAATTTGTTCGTTCTGTTTGAAGAAAGGAAGGATCCCAAAGAATCGATCTTTCTTTTAGTTGTTGAATCTCTCTTTGATTGATCAATGTGTGATATTTCGAATCCTCATTACTAATGGAATCGAAATGATCTCTGGATGGATCTTACATACGACGATCTTCATGCGTGAATAGCGACGATGAAGGATAATGTGACTGAGGAAACCACTATTGCAGCTTTCAATGAGGCCAATCGGGATGACCTTCGAAATAGAAGTACTTAGAGCTGAGCCGCACACTTTGGATCAAGCCATTGCTACTGCCCATAAACAGGAAAATCTTAATGTCAAGCAGAAGCAAGGTTATTAGATACCTCAGGAAAGCCCGGCCAGAACCACACGTGCAAGTTTCCCTGCATATGGCTCGTCCGTGATAACTTCTTCGGATTTGCGTGAACTAGCAGACCGATCACTCAGTGGGGATGCTCCCTCCAGCATGAGCGAACCTTTTCGGAACTGGTTAGGAATGGGCCCTTGACTTAGATGCTTGGGATAACCCTCAGTATGACTCAGAGAGATGGCTCTTTTATCCTACACAAATGAAAGAAGCCGGTCTTTTATTCTGTTTTAGGATCCCTTGTTTATTCCCCACTGGGACTAAGAGCATGAAAACCCTTACGGCTACCTTCGCGAACTTCATCCATCAGAAAGACTTTCTGCTCTGTCAGCAGCATCGGAACCCCGTTCCGGGTACACCCATTTTAATAGCAACTGCCCCTAAGTCGATAGGTCTCGTTCACCATCACTCTATCTGTAGGCTGTTGGATGCCCTTCTTCCTGGCAAGATCAGATCAAGAATAGCCAAAGGCTAGGAAAGCACAGTCAGACTAGTGCCACGCCCAAAGCACCAATGTTGCTTATTCCGCTAAAACAGTAAAGAGACAAGACCTCTTATGCCGGAAAAGTCAGAAACGTCGGATGTCAGGTTGTGAATTGGAAACTCTCCGTTCCTTCTTTTCTTGACTCGCCTTCAGTCTTGATGGCTGCAAGCGAAATGGCAGCTGGCTATCTTCCTTCCCCCTTGTTAATTACCAAGAACTTCGTTGCCACTAGTGGCGAAGAAAATTTCGACCATCCCACCTAAAAACAACTCGGAGCCTAAACTAAAGAGAAGAGAGTTCAGTCTACAAGAAGCTAGCAGAGCTTTAGCCATACCCAACTCACGGGTCTTTCTTAGTAAAGGATCGAAACGAGGCTGGTCGCCTTTGCTTGCATCTTGATAAAGGAGATGACACCTCTACTTCAGGTGGTCACTTCAGATTCTTCTCCCGAGCTCATGGGATTGACGTAAGGGGTTGGGTGGTCAAGTGATCCCTAATCAAATTGGCTTAGAAAAGATAAGATAGGGAGGGCCCTGGCCCGGTCTGAAGGAAGAAGAAAGTCGACCTTGTAGAGAAGCGGATAGGAGAGGTAGCCCAAAAAGGAAGTGAAGGATCAGTTCCTCCTATGCAATGTGGCATGGCTTGCTGGGTGAATTGTGACCTCGTACGATCGTGTCGGGTGAGCAACAGCCGCTTCGTCACAGTACTGACTTATGGGCTAATGGGTCACACTTTGGCCAAGTATCCTACAAAGAGACTCCCGAGAGCCAGAAGTATTGAAGGAATGGCCATAGGAATGGGCGCCCATAAACACAAGATTCAGATCTATCAAACCTATGATAGAGATTGAAAAAGCTATCCATCGAAAACCCACACCACCCAACACCTTACGCGCCCATGTTGTACCAAAGGCTTCTTTCGGTTGGTTGAATAAGGGGGTCGTTCAATCTAAGACAGCGCTGTCTTAGATTGAACGGCAATAAGTCGACGTTCAATCTCTAAGGCGGGTTTCCGCTGAGAACGGAATAGTGTTCGTGTCCAAAGGTGAATAAAGCCCTATCTTCTAGAGTTCGCTGCTTTTCCCAAGCCAGAGAAGGGCTTATATTGATCGCCTTTCAAAAACGATTTCTTGCTAATGAATACATACACAGTCGATCCAATCAAAACACGATTTGGGAGGTTTTCCTTGAGAAGACCGATTTCTACACAAACCTTAGCTTTAGGATCGAGCGTAATAAGTGTAACGTGTTTACCAGCAGGACTAACTCTTCAAGTCAAGGCTGTCTACCAGTCTTACTTAGTTGTATTCATTCTGTCCTAATCAAAAGGATCGACCTCTCTGGGGTGTGACAACTCCTTCTCATGAATAAACTACGGGAAAAAGCTTTAGTAAAGATGTACTGAACTGAGCTACGATATTCTCCCTAACTTCTTCTTATCCCGCCCAAAAGTCTGTTTTCTTCAAAGAATACGCCCCACCTTACCACTTGACTAGTAAGGGAAAAGCCCTTTACTCAAATAAATAGTTAGGGCTTTCTTTTTTCGCTTGTTCATCAAGCTTTCGAGCAGCTCTTTCAACTGTCGCCTAATCTTCAACCATGCTAAAAAACTGAGAGCCGCCCAGGGACTAGACAACCAGAGGGAGCTTGCTTCTCGAAAAAGGATAGGCCGGTCAAAGCTTAGCCTTTCCCGTTCTACTCAGGGGTCTATCGCTCTGTTTATTAAATGCCAGCTATTAACCTAGCCTTCTATATTTCACCTCCAGTCTACAGAGATTCATTTCACAGATGCGAAGAAGTCCTCTTGAGACTGTTCTGTAAGTCACGCCCTCTGGTTGGTACGAAAGATGTTCGTGGAAGTACTATTTTCTTTGCTGAAAGGATAGCAGTTAAGCCACAAGAGAAGATATCTTTAACATCGATGCTTCCAAGATACAAGCTACTCGGCTAACTAGGATCGGAGTGGAATTAAGACTCCTCTCTCCTTGTTTTCGCACAATGTTGTCTGAAAGCGTTCTACCGGGGCTTCCATTCAAAGCTTATAACACTTCTCCTTTCGACCTTCCAGCACCGGGCAGGTGAGAGCCATGGGGGGCCCCAGCAGAGAGAACAGTAAGGACAACAAGCGCGGAGCCCACCAAGCGGGCGGCAGGAGCTGCGGGCAAGTGCTTGGTAGGCCAACAGCCTAGTGAACCGGGCGGGGCACTCGATGAAAGGGGGGCACACTGAGCAAGTACGAGAAATTGGCCCTGCTCCGCTTTAGATAGTTCCTATCCATTTAGGTAGAACGTAGGAGTAAGGGACAAAGTGAGTCTTCCCCGTGCTGGCTTGCTTAGAAAAATCAAAGATCTAGCATTCGAATTTTCTTTTTTGTAGTAACGCCCTTAACGAATTACGTTTAACGTCCCTTTATGACTTTCTACTTTCCCTTATGGTAGAGCCAAGTCCCTATGGAGACTACCGGTCCTGTTCAGTGGGGGCCTTTTCCCAGGCAGGGTGAAATCCCTATCCTGTTAGAGTTTTGCAGGCTTTTGGCTTCTATATCAGTTTTTCATTCTTATTTATTTTATGCAATTTTTGATCCCTCGGGGTTCTGTCTTCTTAAGTAGCTTTCCTGTAGGGTTGGCCTAGGGATCCGGTTTTTGGATGGGAATAAGTGGCCTACCTTATCCTTATAGCTTAAGGGGACACAATACCCAATCGATTGGACAAAACAAAACAAGACCTAGGTTGACATCCACAAGGCAATTCAAGTAAACAACAGGGTTGACCACTCGGGGATAGACTTGGTTCCTCAGTGACTCAGAAATACACCACCTTTTAACTCCGCTTGGATGCGCTGACCCTTCTCTTACAATACTGGGATTTCCGCTTTTGCTCTGGCATTCCATAATAGGAAGAACCTCTTCGTCTATTCTCTTCGGGGGATAGCAGCAATCTGCAGGTTCGAGAGACCTGTGGAAGAGGAAGAGAAGCACGACTCTCTTATACAATAAGTAGGGAACAGAGCAGCACCCTAGGAAATAATATGCTCGACCAAAGAGAGAGGGCAGACTGACTCAAAGAAACGAAAGAGAAGTATGAAAAGGGTGAAATCCTTTCAAATCTCGAATTACTAAAAAGTACGTCCGTCCAATCACAAAAATCATCTGCCCGCCTCTTGAGCGGATTAGCGAATGGAGCATACCGGTTCATGCCATAACGTCCTTGCTTTCTCGATATCAGTAATTAAGGATCTCTCCTCCTTCTGGTAGGTGCAAGCAAGAAAATGAATATCAATATGTATAAATTCCATGAGCTGCGATTGAACTGAACCCTCCTAGGCGCGCAACACTAAGTAATCCAAGCCAACCCACATTACTGACTAACGGTGGATAATCATATTTCTTAGAGGTACTAAATACAACTCCATGATCATAGAAAAGATTCTCTTCAAGCGAACCAAACCGAAAAGTTCAATCTGTTGCTTTGCTGTCCCTCTTTTAGGGTGTTGTCCCTGCCAGTGAGCCAAATCAGACTGAGCGGACCGACTTCCTCCTGCCGTCTACACGCAAAAGGAATGTGGTTCTGGTTGAGGCTTTCTTTCCTTTATTAGTAAAGGATAACTGCACACTCACACGATCTTTGCCGAGAGATAGGAGCATTCGATGGAACCGGTGAACTACACTTGCTTCTGGATAGATGTGTGGGACAAAGAGCTCGTGGTACCTGCTGCCCACCCTTCCTCCTCCCCCTCCACGAGAAGAAATCCGAAAGGCATTTTCAATTCTGAAGGCTTTTTTGTTTGAGCAGGGGGCTTCGAGTCTTGAAGTAGCATACTCATCGAGCTTTCATTCCTTTCGTCTCGAAGGCCGGTTCAGTAAGAGTGAAAATCCTTCTAACTGTCCCGTGCATTAAGATGGCATGTCTTTTTTAGAAGACAGAAAGAGTCGAAACAAAGGGTACGCTCTTTAGAAGATTTGCTCGGGGCTGTTCACTTTCATTTGGTCGCCTGGTATCTTGAATGAAACCTCTTTGCTTGCGGGCACCGACTGATTACCTTATCGGGGCTCAATGAGTGAGCACCTTTGGATCGATCCTCGGCATATAAATGACAATATGGTGGGAACTAGAAGATCGGAGAAAGAATCATAACTTCTCGCTTTCTCACGCCCTTATTAAATTAGAGTATTATCGTCGACGGCTTTCGGGCAGGGACACCAACACCTTTTGGCAACACTCGATTTTTGGAATTTTCGAACTTTGCTGCCCTCTTTCCTCTTTCTAACGCTTTCACCAGAATCCCATTTTCCAACCCCTACCCTTTCCCTTTCAGTTAAGCTTTTTTAGCCCTTTCCTCGAGGAGTCGAGCTGCCTATCTTCTCCTCGAGCTGCACTAGCCCCGCGATATCGATCTCGACCATTACTTTATGAAGTTCTATTCTAACTTCTAGCTTGGCTTGTCCTTAGCTAAAGAAAGAAAGATAGTTGGAGGCCGAAGACCAGAGTCCGGTTTTCATAACATATGAAAAAGAGAGTCTTTGTCCTGCTATTCCCGGCAATCGCTCTTTCGAGGGTTAAAAGAGACCTTGTTTTCCGAAGGTAGCTGAAATCTGCCTTTTTTCCAAAAGTCGATGAGGACGGGTATTGTTTTGTGCGCCAAGCGGGAAACCAACCTGGATCCAATTTCCTCCAAGAGCCCTACCGGAGATGAAGTTTAAAACAACTGAGATCGGATCTCTCACGGAAATGGTGAGGCCCCACTTATGTCTTTCTTGTACCTTCCAAAAAAAAAGAAAAAACTCGGATGGATCTATTTGTTTCGGATAAGATCACTACACTTGGGGTGACCTGCACAAATGGTGTAACGACTGCCCCGCTGTCTCCGACATGGACCCGGTGAAATTGAATTCTCCGTGAAGATGCGAAGTACCAACGGCTAGACGATAAGACCCCGTGCAGCTTAACTATAGCTTTGTAGTGACAACCTTGATCGAATGTGTAGGATAGGTGGGAGGTGGTGACACACAACGACCAATCCTGAAAGACCACTCTTTCGTCTAAGGATGCCTAACCGCCGCACCGAGTTTTTGGGAGAGGGCGGGACACTGCAAGGTGGGTAGTTTATCTGGGGCGCTATCTACCCCGCTATGTGGCAGAGTGGTCGTCGTTATCTTCTCGCCCAAGGAAACAATTCCCCTTCAAGTTCCGTACGTCAAAACAATTAGTTGACCTCTATCAAGCCTCCCTAAAGGAAAAAGAGAAAAATGTGGAAGCAAATTTTGCATACCAGGATAATGACATATTTGACCCATCCCACATGACAAATTTGGATATGAGGGACTTCTTTGAATCTCTTTGAAGAGAAGATTGGTACAGTTGGTGGAACATCAAGTGTTTCTTTTCACTTTGAGAATATCAAGACTTAATGTTGTTTTTTTCTTTTATCTATCTTCATGTTTTTTTGAGTAACTTTTGTATATTTTAAGTGTTGTTCTTTTTATTGTAATTATTTTCTTTTAAATGAAGAAACATTGATCATTTTTATATGTTGGGTGTTTCAAAAATGATCAAAGAAGATCTATGTTTGGTAGACAGTGTAACTACACACACTATACTTACAAATAAAAATACTTTTACAAATTGACAATACTAAAAGCAAAAATAAATACAATATCAGGTTCTGTAAACTTGATTGAAGGTTTGGACAAGCAAATATTATTTTGCCTAAAAGAACAAAATTGACAATTGACAATGCATTGTTCTCTAGTCAATCAAAGAGAAATCTTCTAAGTTTTAAAGATATACGGTGCAATAGTTATCATATTGAGACTGATAATAAGAATATTGTGGAATATCTATATATTATCTCTATTGTCTCAAATGAAAAACGTATATTGGAAAAATTGTCTGCTTTATCTTCTGGATTGTATTATACTTATATATGAGTAATTGAAACATATGCAACAATGAACCTGAAGTTTATGAATCCAGACATATTTACAATTTGGCATGATCAATTGGGTCATTTAGGATCTATAATGATGAGGAGAATTATTGAGAATTCAAATGTACACCCACTGAAGAACCAGAAGATTCTTCAATCTAATAAATTATCATGTGATGTTTGCACTCAAGGAAAATTAATTAGACCATCATTAGCTAAAGTAGAGACTGGATCACCTGCATTTTTAGAACGAATTCATGGTGATATATGTGAACCTATTAACCCACAAATAGACCATTTAGATATTTTATTGTATTAATATATGCATCAAGTAGGTGGTCACACATGTGTTTATTATCAAGTCGAAATCTTGCATTTGCAAGATTACTTGCTCAAATAATTAAGTTATGAACACAATTTTTTGATTATATAATTAAGACCATTCTTATTGATAATGCTAGTGAATTTACATCTCAATTTTTTTATAATTATTGTATGTCAATTGCGATAAATGTTGAACATCTTGTAGCTCATGTTCATACATAAAATGGTTTAGCAGAATTATTCATAAAACGTTTGCAATTAATTGCAAGGCCATTACTTATGAGAGCTAAGCATCCTTCATCTATATGGGGACATGCTATTTTGCATGCAGCATCATTTGTACACATTAGGCCAATAGCTTATCATAAGTACTCTCCATTACAATTAGCTTATGGTCATGAGCCAAATATTTCCCATCTAAGAATATTTAGGTGTGCAGTATATGTTCCAATTCTCCACCATAAAGCACTAAGATGAGTCCTCAAAGGAGGTTAGGAATATATGTTGGATATGATTCTCCATCAATTATTAAATATCATGAACCCCTAACGGATGATGTATTTACTGCAAGATTTGCTGGTTGTCATTTTAATGAGACAATTTTTCCAACATTAGGGGGAGAAATTAAAAAATTGGAAAAAGAAATTATATAGAATGCATCGTTATTGTCTCATTTCGATCTCCGTACAGATCAACGTAAACTTAAAGTTCAGAAGATAAAACATTTGCAAAATATAGCAAATCAATTACCAGATGCATTTATAAATGCAAAGAAAGTAACTAAGTCACGTATACCAGCTACAAATGTTCCATAAAAAACTGATATCCCAACACAACAAGTTGTCGATAATGAGTCTGGAACACGCCAAAAGCATGGTAAACCAGTGGGTTTCAAAGATAAAAAGTCTCGAAAACAGAAAATAATTAATAGTAAAAAAGACTTGGTTGAGGATGTAAATACCCATGAAGAAATCCTCGACATGATTAGTGAGAAAAGTGAAATACCTAAAGATAATAATGAGATTTCAATAAACTATGTCATGATAGGAAAAAGATGGAATCAAATTAATGTAGTTATTGACAACATTTTTGTATATAATGTTGTTTTGATATTATATCTGAAAATGAGGATCCTGAACCAAATTCTATTGAAGAATGCGACATAGAAAAGATTGATTTCAGTGGAAAGAAACAATCAAGGCAGAATTAAACTAACTTTCAATATGGCAGGTTTTTGGATCAGTAATCCGAACACTAGAAGGTGTCAAACGTGTGGGATACAAATAGGTATTTATGAGAAAAAGAAATAAAAATAATGAGATCACAAGATATAAAGCAATACTAATTGCACAAGGTTTTTCATAAAGACCTGGTATTGATTATGAGGAGACATATTCTCCAGTGGTGGATGTAACTACACTAAGATATTTAATTAGCTTGAGTGTGTATGAATGTTCGGATATGCATCTTATGGATGTAGTCACAACATATTTATATGGATCTCTTGATAATGATATTTATATGAGAATCCCATAATGATTTAAGGAACCTAAAACATATACATCAAATTTTCGGGAATGGTATTTAATAAAGTTACAGAGATCACTATATGGATTGAAACAAACAAGACGGATGTTGTACAATCGCCTGAGTGGATATTTATTGATAGAAAGATATCAAAATAATCCAATATGTCCGTGTGTTTTTATAAAGAAATCACAATCAGGATTTGCTATTATAACTATATATGTTCTTGAATATAATTGAAACTTCTGAAGAACTTTCAAAGGCAATAGAATATCTTAAGAAAGAATTTGAGATGAAAGATCCCGAAAAAACAAAATTTTGCTTTGGTTTGCAAATTGAGCATTTAGCAGATGGAATATTTATTCATCAGTCAAGTTATACAGGAAAATTTTTGAAAAGATTTTATATAGGCATGGTGGGGTCGAGTTTACCGTCGCCTGTAAATCCACGCCTACGCAAATAACATTTATAAATCACCAAACAAACTACTTATACTAACTGGTAGTATAAGCGACAAGTCCGGGGTCGAACCTCAGGGAAGCGATGAAGATTAGTTCATCAAAGCTCGTTTTCAGTTAAAGTGATAAATGGGAGGGGAAGGGGGGTTGATAAATGAAATTGCATAAAATAAAATGCAAGAAAAGTAAAGAGAGAAGCATAATTAATTGAGATGTCTTAGCTTTGAGAAATGGATTCACCCAATGTAATTTAGATTATTGAATCAACTTATCACTTAAACTTCTTGTTTATGCTTAGTCCAATTGATTGGAATCTCAACCAATGATCCTAATTATCTAATTAATCAAAATACATAGAATACAAATCTGCTCCATACAAATTAACAAATCACATTAAGTTCTAGGGATTACGCTAGGATGAGTGTTTAACTTCCAACGTCTAATTAAATGATCAACATGGATTTTCTCTAGGTTGATAGGAGCAGTCCTTTTTGCCTAACGAACCTATTACTTCCATTGGGATTAACTCAGAAATATGTGTCAAATATTACAAGTTAATCACAAAGCATTAGAATCACACAACAAAATTATTGGGCGTCAATCAACAATTAAAATCATGCAATTCATAAATGTAAATTCGGATTAAAACCCATACACAAGTTTGTATACATCATAAAATCGAAATCTCACAAAATAACATTGAGTTCCTCCAAATCCCTAGGCTAAGAAACCAAAATCTTACCTTCCCATGGAGGATAAGAAGCTACAATCCGACATCTACTTGATAAAATACTAAAGAAATGCCCAAAATACAAAGTGGAAGAGAGAAGAAATAGGAAATTTGGCTGGAGGCCAAAAGTGGGCATATAATTCTGACTTAAAGCGAAGAGACATAGTAGCGTTGCAACGCTGCCCTGTTTTTTCCAAAATAGGCAACTATTGCCTTATAGCGTTGCGCAACGCTCGTTTGAGCATTACAACGCTTCGTACGAGGGTGGTTTCGTCCGTTCACGTCCTTTGAAGCTCGGTTGCTCAAATTAGCTCCTAATTGCTCCAAATTAACCCCAAATAGCTCGTAACGACTGATTCTACCTCCAAGATACTCAATACCTAATCATCAAATAAACACATTAAACATAGTAACAACCTAGAATTAAGAAGAGGAAAATAGCACATTTTCAGTGCTATCAAATACCTCAACTTAATTCTTGATTATCCTCGAGCAAGATAGAATCACAAATTCACAAAGAAAATTATGCTTGCTCCATCACAAAGGTTGTTACTTTAGTCTCAATAGTTTATAAGGATGGGATTTGAAATAAAAAACGAATCCGATTACAATCAATCAATGAAGCACATTTCAAAAATGATTCTAAACTTTTCATGCATGAGTGAGTCAAAAGCCCTACTAATTAAGCTCGCAAAACCCAGAATGGTTTTATAGGGCCCTCAATTTGTTTTCCCCCTATACTGGCTCGAAGGTTCAAGAGCCAAGCTTCCTAGACTCAACTTTGTAATAACACACTTAAGGAAACCAAACTTTTATTTTAATTTATTATATATGTGTGTGTGTGTGTGTATTTTTATTTTACACAAAGAGGAAACCTTATTTAAACCATCACCTTCATTTTGGCTTGCCCACACGAGTGTCATGCGAGTCATCCAACTACGAGCAATGTCTCCTAACAAGGTGTCGAAGCTTACTCATTCCTCGAGATACTTTAGCTCAGAGAGAAACTACGGGTGTCATAGCCGCCCCAGGTTAATCATAACCCCCAAAAAAGATGAGTAATCCTCTTCAAATATAACATACACACTTGCCTTTACTTTACAACACACTCTGCCTTTTACAAACTTGCTTTTCACATACTCTACACTTGGCTTTTACAATATAAAACAAGAGTTTGGCAAAAACTTAGGCATGCATTACTAGGTTGAGCTTTCAGTCACTTAACACATATCACCTAGGCCTTTCAGGGTGACAAAAAAAATATAAGCCCAATAATACAACTCTAAGCATGCAAGACCTAACTTCGTTGGACAAGGGACTTAAAGATGCATGACAGATAATAATTTTTTTTTTTTTTTTAAAGCGGGCTAAAAATCATGATCTTAAACATAGTTTCATGCAAACCTAATCACAAAAAGGGTGCATCATCAACTACTCATCATAACAAACCAAGCAAGAAAGTAAGCAAACAACTCAAGCACACAAACTGAAGGATCTCATATCTAAAAGTTCCATGAGCGCGTTCGAATCGCTCCGATCTCACCGTGACCGAAATACATATTATACATTCAATACAAATAGTTATGCAAACAAAACATAATTAACGGCATGCTACGAATAAGATAAACAACAAAGGAAAGAGTGTCATACCAGTTGAAGACGTTCCTCACACTTCGGCACTCCAAGTACTGGAACCCTCCAAGCGATCTACCAACACCCAACAGCAGCGTCGACAACAGAAGCATGAACAATGCACGAACAAGAACGTTGTGGGGACGACACTACCACTAAAGAGCCCTGGGTATACTCAGAGTGAAAACCCAAAGTGTGGGCTTTGGTGAATTTGGTAGAAGAAGAAGGACACACAAATCGTGTAGGCGATAAGTGAATGGGAGGGAAAACGACGCTAACACATAGCAGAAGTGCTTATCGTTTAGGAGAAGCTACACGATAGTGTAGGATTTACTGAACGATCGTTTAGTAAAACCAGCACACTATACAATCATTTAGAGAAGCTATCCAATCGTGTAGGCGACAGTGTGCAATCGTTTATGCGAGGTAGACGATCGTTTAGGTAGAGAAGAGTTATCGTATAGTCTCTCGATTTTCTTAGGCGATCGCTTAGAATTCTCCAACGCGCGCTTCACAAATTCTCTTCAGGCGATCTGACGACGGACGATCAAAATGAAAACTTTTTTCATTTTAATTCATCGGTTACTTTAACCGACGCTCCCCACTAACCCACGTCCAAACGTGAAATTTGGATTAATTATCATATAATTAATAAATAAATATAATCATATTATATTTTTATCCTATAGTTTGATATTACATATCTACTATAGTATTTTCTCCTCTACTTGATATAAATCATATTTATATCTAATTTCCTAAAAAATAATGTATCTCATACATTTAGCTAATTATATCATATATAATTAACCAGTCCAATTATATCATATATAATCGAACTTCCTCTTGTCAATTTGAACATTTCAAATTAACCCAAATACTAGTTCTCGACTTTATCCAAGCTACTCAGGGGACCCAATGGACCTGTGGCTCGAAGCTCGAACGGTCCATGAATAGCTGACTAAACTCTTTAGCCACGAGATCCACCATCCGTTAACTGTCAAGCATTCCACTAAAGACCAACAGCAGAACTCTTCTTACCACATATATATTTATGTGTCCATCGGATATAACCAATCATGAGTACGATGACCTTTCACAGATGCTCGTAAGTATAGCTGGGCCAAATTACCGTTATGCCTCTGTAGTTACATCTCACTCCTTAAGTACCACTGATTCCTCTAATGAACAATACAACATAGTCTAACTATGTGTGAACACCTCTCGGGCTAAGAGAAGGTATGTGGAGCCACATCGTTCAAGCCCTTAAGGGAGCTATCTATCTACTTACCCCTACCTCGGGGAAGGAGTGAATTCCATCTTGTGTAGCTGAGTTCCCAGCTCCCAAAGCAGACGAATCCCTAAAATGGTAGGTTTGAATTGGCGACCTGGCCACTCACACCCATACAAATCAAAGAACCGCCCTCAATGGCAGGAGTTCCCAACTCACTCAGGATTGAGGTCATGTTACCTATGGTCATTCTAGTGAAGTGAAGTCTCTGTCATGAACGGTGTTATATAACGAGACGTTGACACTTCGTGGTCAGGTCTTATACAAACTTTTTGTATAGGATGCCTCCGTTCGCATGTCCCCAACACGAATAATCAGGATCAGACCATCTGTGACAATTCACAATACTTGTGACCATTCCATAAAGCGGGTCGCATCCGTAGCATTACCAGGATAAGGTTTCCCTCCTACATCCATATACTATAGACCATTTTGGTTATCACTCAAGACATGATCCACTTGTATGTCACCACATACATGCTTGAGTCACATATAGATAACCAGGGATTTTATGTTTATTGGTTTGTGATAAAGCAAATAAAACAAGTAACCGAGCAAAAATACAAGATGTGAAGTAAATATCATATATTAACAACATACGCATTCGTACATACTGTTTACAAACTACAGGACACGAGACTTTAGGGCATCAACCCCAACAATCTCCCACTTGTCCTAAAGTGAAGTGAGGTGTACAAAAACTTAGTACAAAACAATAAACTAGGGCATAAAATCCCAGTACAAGAAAATCTCCCACTTTCTCTAGTCCAACCGCGAGCTATCCTGTAGACCCATGCTCCGTAGGTGACCCTCAAACATTGTAGCCGTGAGAGCCTTCGTAAACGGGTCAGCAACATTAATATGGCCTGGGTTAGACTGATCCGTCTCATCTCCTTAACCTCTGGAGGTGTCTTAGGACTCTATGCCTGAACGGCAGTAGGCCCCTCCTGGAGTCCTGCATTGAGTACTTGAACAACATCTTGTCAATGTACGATGCCTGAGAAAGTGCTAGCACTTTGTTCTTACGATCCCGAAAGATCTGTATACCTAGAAAAAACTGAGCCTCTCCCAAATCTTTCATTTGGAATTAGGTTGCTAGCCAGTTCTTAACTGCAGTCAGTAGACCTATATCATTCCCAATGAGTAGGATATCATCTACGTACAACACTAAGAAGACTACTGAAGCGTTGATGATCTTCTTGTAGACACAAGGTTCATCAATGTCGCCATCTCGGTCAACATCCTCTATTGCCTGCTTATATGACAACGGATCCTCAACGTCTCCATCTGCTACCATAGCAAGGATTTTCGTGAAACCCAGATAGCGAACGGATAGGTTCACAACCCTTCCACTATATCGAGGTTCCCTCAACTCTTGAGGTGGAACTGACATACTGGATGAACTCTTTAAAGGATCTCATATCGAGAGTTCCATGAGCGAGTTTGCATCGCTTCGATCTCACAGTGATCGAAACACAAACGACATATATTCAACACATATAGTTATGCATCTAAAACTCATTATCGGCATGCTCAGAATATAATAATTAACAAGGAAAAAGGTTCATACCAGATGAAGACTCTTTTCGTATGTTTGAACCTTAAGTAGCGGAAAACCTCCCACCGATCTACCAGCACCCGACGAGTATGTCGACTGCAACAGCACGATTCGAACGTACATAAATAATGCAGTGGGGATGACACCACCACAAGAGAAACTCGGGTATCCTCGGCGTCAAAAACTCAAATAGTGGGCTCTGGTAAGTTTGGTAGAGAATGGAGGAGAAGGCGTCGTGTAGATGATAAGCAAGTGGGAGATGAAACTCTGCTATTATATAGCGGAAATGCTTATCGTATAGTAGAGTTACACGATCGTGTATCAAAGACTGAACGATCATTTAGTAAAAACGTATACGATCGTTTAGAGAAAACGTGAGGCAGACGATCATTTAGACGGATGAGCTTCTATCGTATAGGCACCCACAATTGCTTTCACAAATTCTTTTGGGCACACGATAATGTGAATGCACGATTGAATTATCAAATGAGAAACGATTTTCATTGCTTTCATCCGCCGGTTACCATAACCTTCGCAGTCCCACTTCCCACGTCCGAAGGTGGATCAATCGGTTAATTATCAAATAATTAATCAATTAATTTAATTAATAAATATAATCATATTATATTTGTATCCTATAGTTTGATATCATATATCTACTATAATATTTTCTCCCCTACTTGATATAAATCATATTTATATCTAATTTCCTCCAAAATAATGTATCTCATACATTTAGCCAATCATATATAATTAAGCAATCCAATTATATCATATATAATTGAATTTCCTCTCGTTAATTTGAACATTTCAAATTAACCCAAACATTGGTTCTCAACTTTATCCAAGCTACCCTGGTGACCTAATGGATCTGTGGCTCGAAGCTCCAACGGTACGTAAATAGCTGACTAAACTCTTTAGATACGAAATCCACCATCCGTTAACTGTCAGTGATTCCACTAAAGACCAATAGCTGAACTCTTCTTACCACAGATATATTTCTGTGCCCATTGGATATAACGAATTATGAGTACGATGACCCTTCACAGATGCTCGTAAGTACAACTGGGCTAATTTACCGTTTTTCCCCTGTAGTTACATCTCACTCCTTAAGTACCAATGATTCCTCTAATGAACAATACAACATAGTCCAACTATGTGTGAACACCTCTCGGGCCAGGAGAAGGTGTGTGGCGCCACATCGTTCAAGCCCCAGAATCAGCCCTTAAAGGAGCTATCTATTTACTTACCCCTACCTCGGGGAAGGAGTGAATTCCATCTTGTGTAGCTGAGTTCCCAACTCCCAAACCAGACGAATCCCCAAAATGGTAGGTTTGAATCGACGAACTGACCACTCGCACCCATACAAATCAAAGAACCGCCCTCAATGGCAGGAGTTCCCAACTCACTCAGGATTGAAGTCATGTTACCTATGGTCATCCTAGTGAAGAGAAGTCTTTGTCATGAACGGTGTTATATAACGAGACGTTAACACTTCGTGGTCAGGTCTTATACAAACTCTTTGTATAGGACATCCCCGCTCACATGTCCCCAACACGAATAATCAGGATCATATCATCTGTGACAAGTCACAACACTTGTGATCATTCCACAAAGCAGCCTGCGTCCGTAGCGTTACCAGGATAAGGTTTCCCTCATTTATCCATATACTACAGACCATTTTAGTTATCACTTAAGACATGATCCACTTATATGTCACCACATACATGCTTAAGTCACATACAGATAACCAGGGATTTTATGTTTATTGGTTTGTGGTAAAGCAAATAAAACAATTAACTGAGCAAAATATAAGATATGAAGTAAATATCATATATTAACAACACAAGTGTTCGTACATACTGTTTACAAACTACAGGACACCAGACTTTAGGGCATCAACCCCAACACTCCCATCAACAAATTTTTCTGATGTACCAGGCTCTTCAACAACTCTTGTTGAAGTTTCAGTAGTTTCATTGGAAAGCTCACGCAACACGACTTTGCTTCGTGGACTGTGCTCCCTTATATGATCCTCTTCCAGGAAAGTAGTGTTTGTTGAAACAAATATCCTATTTTCCGCCGGATCATAAAAATAACCCACTCGTGTACCTTTGAGGTAGCCTACAAAGAGGCATAACCTCGATCGCTGTTCCAATTTCTTGGGATTAGTCTCAAGCACATGTGCAGGGCAACCCTAAATGCGGAAGTGACGTAAACTAGCTTTACGCCCGTTCCACAACTCTAGAGGTGTTCTTGCAACACTCTTGGAGGGAACAAAGTTGAGTATATATATTGTAGTCTCCACTGCGAAACCCCAAAACGAGTCCAGTAAGGAAGCGTATCTCATCATCGAGTGAACCATGTCTAACAAGGTCATATTTCTCCTCTCCGCTACACCATTCTGCTGAGGTGTACCTGGTGCTGAGAGTTGAAAAACAATTCCATGTTCTATCAAATAGTCCTGGAATGTCGAGTCCAAAAAACTCTTCATCTTGATCCGATCGAAGTGTTTTAATCCGTCTATCTAATATGTTGTCAACTCCAGCCTTGAAATCTTTGAACTTTTCAAAGGATTCAGACTTCCGTTGCATAAGATAAACATACCCGTACCTGGAGTAATCATCAGTGAAACTGATAAAATACTCATAGCCACCTCGGGCTCGCACATTCATAGGACCACAAAGGTCAGAATGTACTAACTCAAGAGGCTCCTTGGCTCTATAACCTTTTCCAGTAAAAGGTCGTTTAGTCATCTTACCTTCAAGGCAAGATTCATACATTGGTAATGAATTTTCTTCTAACTCACTTAGAAGTCCATTCTTCAACAATCTCTCAATCCTATTGAGATTGATGTGCCCTAAACGAAGATGCCAAAGTTGGGCATTTTCTTTTGGAGAAATACGTTGATGTTTTGATTGAGTTATGACAGTATTGAACAATTCAGCATTATGGAGGGAATTAATGACTAACGGCCTTAACACATATAAATTCGATTCCAGATTTGCTGTGCAAATAAAAATACCATCTTCATGAATAAACGCTTTATTCATATTAAAAGAGATAGTATGTTTACATTGCAATAAACACTTTACAAAAATGAGGTTCCTTTTTGTTCAGGAACAATATATACATCATTTAAAATAAGAAACCTATTCTGTAAAGCTAACTGGAGTCCTCCCACTGCCACAGTTGAAACGACATGCCCGGTGCCTACTCGCATTGTCATCTCACCAGCCTCCAGCTGTCGCCAAGATCTAATCCCTTGAAAAGAAAAACAAACATGATTAGTGGCGCCTGAATCAATTATCCAGACAGAATCATCATTCTCCACTAAACAAGTTTCAAGCACAAGTAAATCAAATTTACCTTTATCCGCCTTGGCCTTAGCCTTGGCTGCTTTCTTCTCTTTCAGATACCGAGGACAGTTCCTCTTCTAGTGTCTATCTTGGTTGCAGTGGAAATACTTTCCTTTAGCAACCTGTGGACGCCTCCTTGAAATAACAGACGGTGGGTTAGCAGGTGCCTTCCCTTTTCCCTTACCACCCTTCTTCTTCTTCTCTTTTGCAGAGTTAGAAGCAGAAGGTGCAAACTTTGTTCCTGAGGTCGAACCTCTATGGAACATCCTGGAGGATGAAGCAACATTTGCCTCACCCTTCTGTCTCTCTTTATTTTTCAGTAAAGATTGGTATGTCTGCAACTCATTGAGGAGAGTTGTAAGGTTATACTTCACTTTGTTAAGAATCACATTACAAATAAAATGCATGAAGCTCTCCAGCAAAGAATGCAGGATTATGCTAACCTGGCTGCCCTCATCGATGGTAGATCCATTTAACTCTGCCACATTGAAGTGGACCATCATGTTTAGCAGATGTTCACGAACAGAGGTGCCTTCTTCCATTTTGGAGTTGAATATGTATTTAAGAGCCTCATGCATAAGCTGTTCAGATGGTTGTCCAAACATCTTCCGTAGGGACTCCATGATCTCACACGCTGAGACCATAGGCTCATGTTTCTTGGCCAAGACTTCAGAAAGACTTGTCAAGATGTAGGCTCGGGCTTTCTCATTCGCCCTTGTCCATCGCTTGTATGCCTCCCGAACATTTCGAGCGGCATTCGAACCTGGAATAGTAGGACAAGCCTCCATGAGACCGAACATGAGATCCTCGATAATTAGGATCGTCGTGATCATGTGTTTCCATGTTGCGAAATTATCGCCAGTAAGTTTTTCGGCACTTAGCAATGCTAACATGGCTGTTGCCATTTTGAAAATGTTGCTGAAAATATGAACAAAACTTTATTAGAATTTGCTAAACCACTTTTAAACCAATCAGTTTTGCAAAACAGTTTCAAGTACTCTAAGTTATAGACTTCTATTTTGCAATGATGCCCCAGTGAAGTAGGACAAACGCCACTGGTGGGGTGATCAGTTGCCCCTTCGCTAGGATGAGACATTCTCAACCATTAGGCAGTACCAACTCTTAGAACTGAACCTAACAACCACCATTTTTCAGTCCAGAATCGTTAACCTTTAACTATTCTGCGTAAGTGTAACCCCTCGCTTTCGGTGCCAGTGTCCCGCTCTAATGAGCCCACCGTAGGGAAGAAGCATATTAAGACAAGAGACTAAGTTACCTTATCCTCTTACAAAATATCAAATAAAGAAACGCGCAAAACTGTCATCCTTTATGGGGACACTCCAAAGGTGCCACGAGGCGATGCGTAATAACTTTATTCAACCTAACGAGGGAGACCGAGGGATATGCTGTCGCACTTTCTGCTCCCACTTACTATGAACGCTTTTTCCATCCACCTTGATATTGACCTACCCAAACACCATCTGTTGGGGGGACACGCCAAAGGTGCCGTGAGGCCAAGGATAGATTTCACGGTGTGGACTATTTAGGAGAAACGTGAAAGGTTTAAGTGAAGCATCTTATACCCCAAGTACCTCCCACTGAATGTTCTACCTAGGGATTCATTAACCTAGACAATCTGGCTACTGATTTTAGTCTAAGTCATCTTTTTAAACTCTGCTCATAAACAACGTTTGTCTATGAAAGATGAACAAGTTCAAGTAGTCACATTTAAACACTTTAATGGACTGTCCTAAACTTGCATGCATACATCAAATCTATCTAATTTACCTTTCCAGGTAAGTTCCCAAGTAGGGGTGTTACGTTTTCGTCAACTTAAATACCCCAGCCTAGACATAACCCGCCTTAGATAAAAGGTCCCTTATAGATAGATTTGCTACACTTTAACCTTTTATTTGCCAATTTAATCCTATTAAACTTATTAAAAGATTAAAGCCTTAGGGTTGCTAATCGTATTAGAACCGTGATCTTAGGTCTATGTGCTCCAAGTTTTAAACACTTTAAAACCATGAATTAAACCTAAGTGAGCATGCATGTCTTTCTTTTTTCTTTTAGTTCTAATTTCTCTCTAACTTTTAAAAAGAAACAACTAAAACCATTGCGCACAACGAGGCGTTTATAATATTTATAAAGTAATCTATGTGTCATGCTTCATGCAATGTCCTGTCATTACTATATATAACTTTTATATAACGCGTAACAACCAAGCAAACATGCTATCATTCACCCTTATACTATAACAATTATAATATAAAGATGATGCATGTCAATGTTTTTTATGCATGCATAAATATAACTCTTATATTATATGATGCATAAGCATGCTCTTACATAATTAAAATCATGCTTCTCTAAATTATAACAATTACAATAAAGAGATGATGCACGACCATTGCATAACCTAAGGTGGGATTTACTATATGTGCATACCATATGACATATAAAAACATACATCGCATGTAATAAACAAAGGATTAATGGACTGGGATAAGCCTTTACAAAAACCGAAATGAAAAAACCCTATCTATTACATTTTTCATCGAGCAAACCGGTTCACAGATGAATCGGATCTTAAACCGCCAGGAGGTCTTCATCGTGTAGTAAATGCCGCAGGTAGACGATCATTCAACACGAACTAGACGATAGAAGCATAAGTAAATGATCACGTAGACGACGACGAGACTGCGAAGCCTAATCGTTTATGCGATCATGTAGCATGACGACAGGTAAACGATTTACCTCGCATTACTAAACAATCATTTAGTCAGTTACTAAGCGATGAAGCTTGCTGACCTAAACAATCGTCTAGCGTGCGCGCTTTAAACGATATGCGAGCATCTCATCGTCTACACGATGCGTGCAACCAGGTAAACGATTTACCTTGCGATGCTAAGCGATCGTTTAGTCAGTTACTAAGTAATGAAGCTTGCTGACCTAAACGATCGTCTAGCGCGCATGCGTTAAACGATACTCAGTGATCGCGTACCCGATCGTCAACGTGATACGATCAACTCTCGATCGCATACCCCATCGTTTAACCGATGCATTCAACAACGATCGCGTACTTCTTCATCTTTACGATGCGATCAACAGCGATCGCGTAGAACATCTTCTGCACGATACGATCAACCCTAGATCGCCTCCTTCCTCGAAGAACCACAACACTTGCCCAGATCGCGTACCACTCTTATGCAATGCTTGCACAGATCTACTTCTTCGACAAACGACTCAAAACTTCAAACAAACTTTGAATACAGACTCGATAACGATTATTAATGCCCAAAAATGCAAGGGCCTTTACAAACAACTGAAAATGTAAAAGGATTTAAATCAAATCGAGGCAAATTATCCCGAAAACATCTATTAATCTGCACATCTCCATTAATCCGCACATCCACAACAAAATTTAACCATTAAATCAGTGTAGAAATGCACCCACCATGAATGTAAATTTTATTTCGTTGCAATAGATGAAATTGGAGTATCAGAACCTGGCTCTGATACCAATTAAAGGATCTCATATCTAAGAGTTCCATGAGCGTGTTTGGATCGCTTTGATCTCACCGTGACTGAAATACATATTATACATTTAATACAAACAAAACACAATTAACGGCATGCTACGACAAGATAAACAACAAGGGAAAGAGTGCCATACCAGTTGAAGACGTTCTTCACACTTTGGCACTCCAAGCAGCAGAACCCTCCAAGCGATCTACCAACACTCAACAGCAGCGTTGACAACAGCAGCACGAACAACGCACAAATAAGAACGCCGTGGGGACGACACCACCAGTAAAGAGCCCCGGGTATACTCGGAGTGAAAACCCAAAGGGTGGGCTTTAATGAATTTGGTAGAGGAAGGAGGAAACATAAATTGTGTAGGTGATAAGCAAGTGGGAGGGAAAATGACGCTATCGCATAGCAGAAGTGCTTATTGTTTAGGAGGAGCTACACGATCGTGTAGGATTTACTGAACGATCGTTTAATAAAACCGGCACACTATACAATTGTGTAACGACAATGTGCGATCGTTTAGCGCGAGGTGGACGATCGTTTAGGCGGAGAAGAGCTATCGTATAGTCTCTCGATTTTCTTAAGCGATCGCTTAGAATTCTCCAACGCGCACTTCACCAATTCTCTTCAGGCGATCTGACGACGAACAATCAAAATGAAAACTTTTTTCATTTTAATTCATCGGTTACATTAACCGAAGCTCCCCACTAACCCATGTCCGAGCATGAAATTTGGATTAATTATCATATAATTAATCAACTAATTAATTAATAAATGTAATTATATTATATTTTTATCCTATAGTTTGATATCACATATCTACTATAGTATTTTCTCCTCTACTTGATATAAATCATATTTATATCTAATTTTCTAAAAATAATGTATCTCATACATTTAGCTAATTATATCATATAAAATTAACCAGTCCAATTATATTATATATAATCGAACTTCCTTTTGTCAATTTGAACATTTCAAATTAACCCAAATACTGGTTCTCGACTTTATCCAAGCTACTCAAGGGACCTAATGAACTTGTGGCTCGAAGCTTCAACGGTCCATGAATAGCTGACTAAACTCTTTAGCCACGAGATCCACCATCCGTTAACTGTCAAGCATTCCACTAAAGACCAATAGCTGAAATCTTCTTACCACAGATATATTTTTGTGTCCATCGGATATAACCAATCATGAGTACGATGACCTTTCACAGATGCTCGTAAGTATAGATGGGCTAAATTTCCGTTATGCCCCTATAGTTACATCTCACTCCTTAAGTGCCAATGATTCCTCTAATGAACAATACAACATAGTCTAACTATATGTGAACACCTCTCGGGCCAAGAGAAGGTATGTGGAGCCACATCTTTCAAGCCCCAGAATCAGCCCTTAAGGGAGCTACCTATCTACTTACCCCTGCCTCGGGGAAGGAGTGAATTCCATCTTGTGTAGCTGAGTTCCCAGCTCCCAAATAAGACGAATTTCCAAAATGGTAGGTTTGAATCGGCGACCTGGCCACTCGCACCCATACAAATCAAAGAACCACCCTCAATGCCAAGAGTTTCTAACTCACTCAGGTTTGAGGTCATGTTACCTATGGTCATTCTAGTGAAGCGAAGTCTCTATGATGAACGGTGTTATATAACGAGACGTTGACACTTCGTAGTCAGGTCTTATACAAACTCTTTGTATAGGACGCCCCCGCTCGCATGTCCCCAACACGAATGATCAGGATCAGACCATCTATGACATGTCATAATACTTGTGACCATTCCACAAAGCGGGTCGCATCCGTAGCATTACCAGGATAAGGTTTCCCTCCTACATCCATATACTACAGACCATTTTGGTTATCACTCAAGACATGATCCACTTGTATGTCACCACATACATGCTTGAGTTACATACAGATAACCAGGGATTTTATGTTTATTGGTTTGTGGTAAAGCAAATAAAATAAGTAACCAAGCAAAAATACAAGATGTGAAGTAAATATCATATATTAACAACAAAAGTGTTCAAATATACTGTTTACAAACTACAGGACACGAGATTTTAGGGCATCAACCCCAACATAAACATCGTCTGAGCACAACGTTTAAGGACCTCAATAGTTATAACCTATCCCACCCCCAACTTAAAATGATACATTGTCTCCATGTATCTCTAATCTAAGCCCAATAAAATAAAATAGTCAAGGGAACAGAAAACCTCCCTTGATGATGTTTCTGCACATGGGATGGTGGTAAGAGGGCTGCATTAAATTGAGCTTCTCCTTCATTAGTGTAGAGGGAAAGAAAAAAGACAAAACCTATAAAAAGAAAAACAAGAAGTTAAACTAGAAAGTTGTAAAGGATGGCTCTCTCTAGGAAGGGCAAATTTTTAACGTCAATTGCTCAATGTGACCTGTCCTTTGTTAAGGTACAAAGAAATTTTCGTATTTCTCTGGTCCTTTCTTGGATGAGTCAATATAGCCTAGTAAGGCTAAGGCTTCTCATCTTCTGAACAGAACCAGATAGGTCTAATTTGGGTTTTTTAGTATATGGCAAAAAAGGTAAAAAGAAAGAATCAAAAGACTCAAAGAGTAAAAAAAAAAATAAAGACTCAACAGGCTCGTGAGGACTAGGAGAACAAAACTCGAATATATATGAAATACCAAGAGTTAGAACAGGCGAGGTCTTTTGACCTCTAACTCTATCACCTAGATCTCGTTAGATTTAGGCTTTAAATTCTCCTTAACCTCACAAACTGGCAACCATGAAATGACGTCCTCATCATCACTAGAGTAGTAGCACTCCGCAAGGAACTCAACCTTCGAGGTACAGGCGTTGACTGCTTTGATGGGCTCTCTAGTCTCTATGTGACCTCAGTTACCTGGCAACATAGGTGATCAATTCTTACAGTTGAGCTTGAAGATTCTGCTGAGACTGAAAAATACTATTAGCAAGTTCATAAATTGAGAACTTCAATGTCATACCTGGATACGAATTTCCAGGAAGTGGTTCCTACTCCTCCACCGTATCGACATGGACTACCTCATGCCTTTGGGCCTCTGGAAAATCAAAGGAATGGTCTGGAACGGATCGTCCAGCTTCCCAACTGAAGTTGTAAGTCGAGCAATAAGGTCACTCAGGCTTTGCAAGTCAGTTCTAGCCTCTGCCTGGGGGCAAAGACTCTTCTGCTGGATGCGCTTGAACTCATGTTGCCTGAAGGTTGTCTTGCTCAATCTTAAAAGCTCTGTTAGCAAGCTCCATAACCAAAGCCTCTAAAGACTTACATGACCTTGAAGACTGAGCATGAGTCGACTAGTGTAGTGTTGTGAAATCTTGGTCATCAAAGCTATGTTGCCATCCTGAGTATTCATGGTCAAAGGACTCCTCCCACAAAGAATGGTGAGGCTCGTAGTCCCAAAGACCATAATACCCCTCCTCGATGAATCCACATGGTACTGGTATCCATTGCAACCTCGGGCATGCTTGCATGGGATGCCCCTCGAGTAGGCAACTCCGACACACCTCTACTTGCTACGATCTCCTCTTCACCAAATGGCCAACCAAGGAAGCCAACTCAGTAAGCTCGTGGCGAAGGTCACTTACCTCGTCATCAAAATTTGCAACTTGACCTTTGAACATCCAAGATTGATTCGAAAATCCTGTCATGCATAACTGACACAAACAGAAAACAAATCAAAGCAAAAGAAACTTTAACTAAAAACTAACTAAGAAGAAGTGATTGGCTTCCTCGGCAACGGTGCCAATTTGGTGGGGTTAAGTTTACCGTCACCCGTAAACCCCCGCCTAAGCAAATAATATTTGTAAATCACTGAACGAATTGCTTATACTAACTGGTAGTACAAGCGAAAAGTCGGAGTCGAAACTCAGGGAAGTGTTGAAGATTAGTTCATCAAACCTCATTTTCAGTTAAAGTGATAAATTGAGGGGGGAAGGGGGGGTTGGCGTGGATTGATAAATTAAGTAAAGATAGAAGCGTAATTAATTGAGATGTTTTAGCTTAGAGGAATGGATTCACCCAATATAATTTAGATAACTGAATCAATTTATGATTTAAACTTCTTGTTTATGCTTAGCCCAATTGAGTGGAATCCCAACCAATGGTCATAATTATCTAATTAATCAAAATGCACAGAAAACGAATCCGCTCCATACAAATTAACAAATCGAATTAAGTTCTAGGGATGACGTTAAGATGAGTGTTTAACTTCCAACGTTTAATTAAACAATCAATATGATTTTTCTCTAGGTTGATAGGAGCAGTCCTCTCTACCTAATGAACTTATTGTTTCCATTGGGATTAACTTATAAATATGTGTCAAATATTACATGTTAATCACAAACATTAGAATCACACAATAAAATTATTAGGCGTCAATCAACAATTAAAATCATGTAATTCATAAATGTAAATTCGGATTAAAAGCTATAGACAAGTTTGTATACATCATAAAATCGAAATCTCACAAAATAACATTGAGTTCCTCCAAATCCCTAGGCTAAGAAACCAAAATCTTACCTTCCCATGGAAAATGAGAAGCTACAATCCGACATCTACTCGGTAAATTACTAAAGAAACGCCCAAAATACAAAGTGAAAAAGAAAAGAGAGGGGAAATTTGGCTGGAGGTTGAAGGTGGGCGTATAATTCTGACCTAAAGCGAAGCAGCGTCACAACGCTGCCCTGCCTTGCACGCACATTCGTTATGATGTTCGTAGTGTTGCAACACTAAATGTAGCATTGAACGCTGCCCTGTTTTGCCCAAAACAAGCAGCTACTGCCTTGTAGCGTTGTGCGACGCTCCGTCCGGAGGTATTTTCATCCGTTCACGTCCCTTTGAAGCCCGATTTCTCAAATTAGCTCCTAATTGCTCTAAATTAACCTCAAATAGCTCGTAACGACTGATTCTATCTTCAAGATGCTCATTGCCTACAAAATCATCAAATAAACACATTAAACATAGTAACGACCTAGAATTAAGAAGAGGAAAATAACATATTTTCGGTGCTATCAGGACAAAACACATCCACTAAATGTTTCAATGGAAGTCCGTTCATTGGATATAAAGAAGTATATATTTCGACCTCGAGAAGATAATGACGAACTTCTTGGTCTTGAAGTACCACATCTTAGTGCAATTGGTGCACTTATGTATCTTGTTAATAATACAAGACCAGATATTACATTTTCAGTAAATTTATTAGCTAGATATAGTTCTTCTCCTACAAAAAGACATTGTAACGGAATTAAGCATATAGTCCGTTTTCTCCGATGAACAATCGATATGAGTTTTTTTTATTCAAGTAAATAAAATTTCGATCTAGTTGGTTATATAGATTCTGGATATTTATCTGATTCACATAAAGTTAGATCTCTAGCAGATTATTTGTTTATATATGGAGGAACTTATATATCATGGCGATCGGTGAAACAGACTATAACGGCTACTTCCTCAAATCATGCTGAAATTCTTGCATTTCACGAGGCTAGTTGAGAATGTGTATAGCTAAGGTCAATGACTTAACACATTCGTGAAACATGTGGCTTGTCTTCTAATAAAAATCTTCCAACAATATTATACGAAGACAACACAACTTGCATAGTCCAAATCAAAGGAGAATATATTAAAGGAGATAGAACAAAACATATTTCACCGAAGCTTTTCTACACTCATGATCTTGAAGAAAATGGTGACATCATTGTACAACAAATTTGTTCGAAGGATAACCTAGTAGATTTGTTTACAAAGACATTAGCAATCACAACTTTAAAAATTGGTACATAACATTGAAATGTGGCGACTTAGAGATCTTAAGTGATGTTTTCGTGAGGGGGAATAAATATATTGTATTCTTTTAGGAGTATGCATTATATGAAAATGTACTCTTTTTCCTTCACTAGAGTTTTTTTTTTCATCGGGTTTTTCCTAGTAAGGTTTTAACAAGACATATTTTATATATATATGTGGACATCTAAGGAGAAGTATAATAAATATCATAAAAATAGATGTCCAATGCTTAGTGTCCTAAAAACCTTGTGTCATTTTTCATATTGTACATGTGCCTTGTAATAATTCATGCTTGGTGTCATGTAAGTCCACATCCTACTTGTCACTTTACTTATAAATAGTGGCATTTGGTGGATCTCACCCAAGAAAATTTACATTGGTGAGAAATTTACTTCAAAATTCTATTAATTTTCATATTATCCAATTTTAGTTAATTTATTTTATATTATATTATATTTATTTATTTTTTATTATATAGATATACTATTATATTATATTTTCTTTCGTATATGTGTTATGGTCGTCCTCGTCAATTTCACAACAAAGTGTTGTTATTTATTTTTGGCTTCTATGCGATTATTTTGTAAATCTTATTACCAGCTCGAACAATTTGTTGAACTCACAAACTAAAATCTAGCTAGGATTGGATAAATTACCAAGAGCTTTTACTGGGTGTGTTGAATTTCAATGGCCTGATCCTAATCCTAATGGGAAGTCGAAAGAAAGAAACCCAATTTTGGAATTGAATTTGAAAACTCATCGAGAAATGGAGCAATCTCGAGCGGATTCTTCGACGAGCATCGAACCTGGAAGTCAGATTCGGGGGACATCCCCAAATTCGATCACTTGTTCTGTCATTGAAGATTGCACCAAAACCCAATCCGAGATTTTCAAAGCCATTGAAGTCGTTGAGAAGGACTCTCTCGCCATTGCTGAGAGCTTCACCTCTCTCTTTGCTTCTCTGCGTTTGGTTCTCTCCGAGGTCTCATAGTTTTCACATCCTTTTTCTTGTTTTTCCTCTTTGATTTCCCACAAAACCAACTGAATTAATGACGTAGTTCAGAGTGTATGTCTTATCATTGTGATATTTTCCATCTTTAATTGGGGTGCTTTAATGTGTTCAAGATCGAATGAATTCAATATTTTAAAATTTTTGAGTCTGACAACTTTACCAAATTTGATTATTATTGGACAAGCTTGATTTTATCCATCTTGTCAAGCAGTTTATCTGAGTGGAATTAGGATAGTCTTGTAGGTCACCAGCAACTCTATTGATCATATGCATTGCTTCAACGATGCTGCAGGCCGCCTTCAAGAATCTGGTAAGTGGAAAAAAAAAAAAAAAAGGATGATTTTGATTGACAGGAATGGCCGAGTATATGATAGTTTGGATGTGTCCTTGTCTTCTACGGATTCTGCTAAACTTATTAGATTCATCTTGTCATTTCTTTCTGTATTAATCAAAATTCCATATGTTCATCCTTATGTTCACTGTTCTGTTTAAGATTTGGTAGTTGAACTTAGTGATTGCCTTGAGATTCTGTGTTACTGGCCTTTGTGCCAGATTGGAAAGAGGTTGGTTGCAATCAGACTCGTGAAGACATAAAACTTCTTTAATACTAAACATATAAGCAAGGTGCACAAACTCTTAGCATTACATAGCTTTGGTCAGATTATTCCTAGCATAACAAAGGTCATTCTAGATACGTCATAACTTTTGTTAGTCATATTCACAGTTGTCTAAGCTTGCTTCTATAATATTAACAACCCTTTTTTATTTGATGATCTGACACGAGTTCTTCTCATTCCTTCAACCCTGTAGTGCTTGATGCGGCAACAAAGGGCAATCGATACATTAATTCTTCCTTGAGGTATGCTTTAATGTCTTCTAGCATCTCCTTTTGTTCTACGGAAATCGGAAAATATTCAATGTCCTTTGTTTTATATTTCCTGGTCATGACTAATTCACCGTTGAGCTATGTCATGATAGGACAGGCATACTTATATTTTTGGGCCTTGAGATATAAGCTCCAATTGATTTGATGTTTGTGTTGTCAGTGAATAATAAATAGCTAGCATACATTAAAATTTTGACTCCATTTGTCAAAATGCGATAGCCCTGTGGATGTTATAGCTTTTTACAACCTGCTGCATGAAATGATAAATGAAAGTTCTTGAACCAATTGCGAGTAAGAGATTAGATTGATACACACACATAAAGAAAGGTTTCTCTACTGATAAGAAAAAAAAATCTATCAAAAAGGTCCATAATTATAGTTTAATTTAAAGAGGTTATCAGTATCGTGAACCTATAATGCATTTTTACCCAATTGTTACTTTAGAAAATGTAAGTAATCATTAATTATAGGATTTTTCCTCAACGGTTACCTCCAGAAATTATATAGTTCTTTTAATTATGATATGTTAATTTCTGCTATATTCAATTGTAACAAAAATGATGCTCGAATATATGATGCTAGGTAGCTAAGTAATTATAAATATAACTGTTACTTGGTAGTTAACGAATTGAAATCTTTATTCTGAAAAGATTATTAAGAAATGAAAGAATGACATAGTCAGAAAAGTTCCGAGTCTTGAGAAATATTTATTAATGTAGTAATCAAAATTGCAATCTGGATGCCTTGAGAAAGTATTTGGTGTTTCTCTTTGTTATATGGGGAGTTAAGTTCCTTGGTGAGTCCTCTGTTAGTTTGATTGTGTTTTAAGTGTGGAAAATTTTTGCCGTTGCTTCAATAGATGTTGTTTCTAAAAAAGTAAAAAGAAGGATGTTGGATGTCAGTCTCATACTACAAATCTACACAGCTATCATATTGAACTCTATTTATTGTCCTCTGATGGGATTTGGGAACATAAGATTTTGGGATTTTTTTTATTTTCTTAATCACAAGGATTTGACTTGATTTCGGCACTATTTTTGTTATGTGCAACATTTCTTTGGTTTTGATCTATATTTTGGTCATTCTACTTGCCAAGTTCAATATATTGGCATAGTTGTGTTTGTTCTATCGAAGATTAATAGATTACACATCGGTGTGTCTTTTTATTTATATATAAGTTAAATTATGAAAAATACCCTTGAATTATGGTGTGGATTTCAATTATACCCCTGAACTTTGAAAAGTTTCATTTTAATTCTTGAAGTTTGAAGTGTTTTAACAACCATAGAGACTTTTGTTGTTAAATTCATGGATGAAAAAGTTTGTATTTGCTTATTTGTTGTTTATGTGAACAAATCTAAATACTTTCGGGAAGTAAATTTGGGGGTTAGAGTTAGGAAAAAAATTCATAAATGAAAAGACTAAAAAGGTGGGTGCATGGGGTTGAAAGGAGAAGATGAAAACATGTGATTCACAGATGCCATATGTTTTTGTTTTTGTTTTTTTTTTTCCCATATATCATATATGTGTATATATTTTTGTTGACATAAGCAAACACAACCTTTTTTCGTATGAATTTAACGGCAAGAAGTCTACAAGGGTCATTTTAAAACAAACTTCAAATTTCAAAGACTAAAATGAAACTTTTTAAAGTTCAAGGGTATAATTGAAACCAACCCCATAGTTCAGGGTGATTTTTGATAATTTAACCTATGAATTATGGCTTAACTATGTTGTGTCACAAGTCAAGTTAGTCAGCTTTTAAGTTACCAGTGTTCTAAAAGAGGCTTTGAGAACCTTAAGTGAGAACACTAAGTTTTAGCCCAATGGCTTTCACTTCTAACGGTACATATCATGGGTTGTGATAATTTAGTCTATTACTAACTTTACCTTAAGGTTATAGTTACAATGATAACAAAAGTTATACTGATGAATGATAATGTTTTTCTTACCATCTATTAATAAGAATAATGCATCAAATGGAAAGAGAGTAACAAAAGGGGAGGAGAAACATCTCCATTGACCAAAGGAGTTATAATTGCTTGTTGGAGAACGGAGTGATAAAGTATTCAACTACACAGACATTTCTGGAGACTTGCGTCTTGGAAACAAATAGACTTAAAAGTAGAAGCAAAAGAACAAGAGGCAAAAGCTCAAAGACGATCCAATATTCTCTCACATTTGGCAAAGAATACCCCAAGTGGGGAGAAAAGATGGCGAATTCAGATTCTTCTATTCTAATCTATCCATAGTATTGATCTTGCGTTTGGAAACTGTCCAAAAGCAGAAACTAACCTATTAGGCATCTTCCAGACCTGGACAAACTTTGAAATAACTGTTGGAAGACATTGGATTCTGCCATATAGATGTTTGAACAAGGGAGAGCGAAAGCAAGAGAGTAGGCCAGAGTTTGCCCTTCTAAAGTTACTTGATCGAACATCTCGATCAATGGGATTAGCCTAGTTCAACTTTCTGATTCAAAACCATTAAGATCTCTTTTAAATTGCAAATTTGTACTCCCTTAATTTCCATTATACACTTATATTGATGATTAGTAAAACACAACATTTTAAAGATTTTCATCAACGTTTTTTCTGTTTTAATCGAAGTTTACACCTTTAAACCATCTTGAGGATCATGATTAGGATGACCTTGTATTTGATGAAGTCCACAGACGTTGAAGTTCACAAAATTGTAAATACTTGGATATCTGTGTGTGCACGCATACATACATAACTGTAGATAATTACTGTGGTTGAATTATTTCTGTCATGTACCCGTTGTGTGGATGGCTTGGCCGATGCTGTAACTATGGACTGTATTTTCTTGTTTTGTAGATTGAATCAGGAAATGAAAGGCATGGACAATCTAGCTGCTCAGCTGTATCCTTTCTATTTCATTCCTTCTTTTTACTTTTTTGGCATGCTCTTGGACTAGTTACATGCCTAATAGATAATTCTAATGCTTTAGTTCTTTGGAATTGAGAACTTGAACATACTAATGTTTCTTTATCCGGCTGTCCTTTCCTTCTATTTTCAATCCTCTGCATTACCCTCTTCCTTGATTCTTGCTTAGAAAGGTTTTGAGGAAGAATGTGGATGAACTAGACTTGGCTGTGAACAAGCTCCTAAATTTTCCATGAGCTCCGCTCGGTCGTGGTTCTTGCAAGCTCAAGGATTTTTGTTTTCACCAAAGAGAGAGAATACAGTTCATGAAGGAAAAAAAAAACAAATTCATTCCATAGCTTCCTTCACATTTTAATCTAGGAAGCATCTCATTGCATGTTAGGCACTTTGATGTATTTATCTATGAATAGATTTTCTAGATCGCTTTATAATTATACTGGATTCAATAATAATCAGTCTCTTTTCTTTACAGGCTGAGAGTTTTTGCCCTCATAGTGAACCCATAGGCATATATGAGCTAAAATATCATTTTGGTCCTTACTTTTTAAGTTCGTTCAATCTTAGTTCTTATATCGTCTATTTAATAACGTTTTCGTTTCCTGTTTCTTGTTTATGTTTCTCATTTTTTAAGAAATCAACTTGTTTGATAATCGTTCTCGTTTTTTTTTTCTAAATTTAAAAAAATGTTTCCAAAAAATTTGGGGAATCACAAAAAGTAGTTTATCTCTGTTATGCTTTAAAGAAAATTTTACAAAAGGTTAGTTCTGCTCTGTTGGTCCTAAGTCGTGTTTCACTCCAATGAGTCATGGGATCATTTCCCAGATAATGCAACATCTGTTTTTTTTTTTTTTCCCCTATTTCTGTTTCTATTTGTTTTATTTATATATTACTAATTTTTTTAACATTTAGATTTATATATTATTTTAATTTTCAAATTTTTTATTATGTTTACTTAAATATTTTTTGAATTTTGAATTTTAAATTTTGTAATTTGTATGTTAATATTTTTTGCATTTTTATTCTTAATATATTTGAAATCTGATAGAATATATAAATTTTGTTTACTAAAATATTCATTTAACTTCATTTTAATATTTTACAATCACAACATTTACGTAATAAAATAATTAAGTTGGATTTGAGTTGATATCATTTCATACGAAGGACTTGAGTGAGAGTTAGTATTGTAAATCGAATTAAAGCAACATTTGAAAGGTAGAAATAATTTTATTATTGCTTGTAAATTTTCTAGAATTATTATTTTTTATCTTTTAATGCTTGTTATATATATATATATATATTTTATTTTACATAACTAAATTATATTTAAAATATAAAAGAAGTGGAAGGTAAGTAAATAAAATACAAGAAACGGGAAATAATTATCAAACAAATTTATATACAAATTTGTTCGGTTTGTTATATACTAAAAATGTTTTTATTAATATCAAATTATTATTAAAAAATAATTATAAAATACTATGGACTAATAATTTAAAATAATGGTCGCCAAAGTTGGTCGTTTGGGTGATTGCCGTCAGAGTTTGTAGTGGTGGTTGGAGTTGGTTGAAGGTTGTGATAGCAGCCAAAGTTGGCCAGCAATTCAAATTATTATTAGAAAACAATTATAAAATATTATGGATTAATAATTTAAAATAATGGTCGCCAAAGTTGGTCGTTTGGGTGATTGTGTCAGAGTTTGTAGTGGTGGTTGGAGTTGGTTGAAGGTTGTGATAACAGCCAGAGTTGGCCAGCAATGACCACCGGTGGTTATGATTGAAGGTGGCTAGAATTGGGTGCGAGTGAGGGTCGGAGGTGGTGGCCAGTGACATAAAAACACAAAAGAAAAAATGTAAAGAAAAAATATGAGAAACAATAAACAAAAAATGATTATCAAATAAATTATTGTTCTATTTTTTTTTCTAAAAAATATGATACATAAATAGTTATCAAACATATTTTTGTTTTTAATTTTTAAAAATTAAAAAATAGGAAACAGGAAAAAAGATACTGAAAATAAGAAATCGAAAATTATGAAATGAGTGGTCAATTGTCTAATTTTAAGACATGTATTTCCAACCTGAACGTTGTTAGTCAAATCAAGACTTTGAGCAACTAAAGTACTGTTGTGTTATATTTGCAATTAATAAGCAATGTCAAGTGACATTAAAATCAGCATCGATGTGTTGGATCATCAAGTCCACATCAGAGAATTTGGCAAAGGCCAAATCTTGAAGCTACTTTTTACCATAATCTTTAAATTCTAAGAGGTTGTTTGGAGGCTCAATATGAGATAGTATATCCCCATATTCTATATCATCTCAATGTTTGGAGACTCATTATCCTATTTCATCGATTTTAATTGTTTGTGGACCTATTTTCGGAACGTGTTTCATATCTCACCTCACCGTTATTTTCCTTCCATGTAACATATATCATCTCAGTGCTTGAACATACTCGATCATACTCGATCAGAACTCTCCAAATATCAAAACTTCCCACATCCTCTAAAACTTATGTTTTGCATTTTAAAGCAACGATATAATTATTGTTCTCCTAATTATACGTATATGTTTCTTAGAAACAATAATTTAATACTAATACATGTCCCCATGAACATGATTTATGTTTTTTCTCCTAATTATACGTATATGTTTCTTAGAAACAATAATTTAATACTAATACATGTCCACATGAACATGATTTATGTTTTTTTTCTTTCATTTGTTTCGCGAGAGGTGTATTGTTCTTATTTTCAATAGATTCTTTTACGATCGAGGAAAATATTTTAGTATTATAGTATTATGGTAGTATCTACTATTAATAATTTGACACACTATTAAATGATATATTAATTTATTTTGTGGATCTTATATTATTTTTAAATGATGTTGTCATAGCAAATAATGAATAAAAGCAATATAAAGAATTCTCAATGCTATTATCATGGACACGTAGAGAGAGATCTCTTTTATGTATTTAACGAAATTGTCCAAAAACTCTATTTGCTTTTGTCATTCTAGGAGTCTTTCATTTAACATTTAAGCCATGTTTACAAAATCGTAATGAAAATTGGTGTATCAGAATGAGATTTCTTTAGATGGATGAATCATAATAGGACTTAATCGCAAACACAATTAGATTGCTTTTGATCGCATTTACCTTCAATTACGAATTTGTCACATTTTACTATTATCGTTACTGCTTGACTCTAACGGTAGTAGTAACGGTAATAGTGATAATAAATATAACGATAAATGTAACAATAAACGTGACGAATTCATAATTTTCATACTCGGCAATAATATTTGTAACGACAATGATGACAGTAATAGTAATAATAATGGTAACAATAAATGTAATGGACCCTACATAACTTTTAACCGTAATCAGATTGAACTAAAGATATCCACGGTGTAGGACGAGGCTGATGATGTCATTCTGCGTCTCCATCCCTATTCCCTATTTCATTCCTCCCATGAAATTCCCCACAGGATTGGGACGAGGATTCTCCGTTTAGTTTTTTTTAAAAAAAAATCAATTAATTTAAATCATTAATTTGGACAAATTTTAAATAAATAATTAACTCTATCACTAAGTTGTTTATTATGGTTAGTTTTACCTAACAATTTGAATTTAAACTCAAATTTTAGCCTAAAAAACTAATCAACTTTTTTAAGTAGAAGAAAATAAATATAAATCAAATTATTCACATATATAATCCAAATTTAAATATCTAATTTAAATATATTCATTATCTTGACCAATAAACTATCAAACTTGAAATTTAAATGTAATATTTATATAATAATAATAATAGCACAACATTAACTTATTATACTAAATAAATGAATAGAGGCTAACCGGGGAGTCGAAAATTGGCAGGACTGGGGGCGGGACGAGGAATGGTCCCCGTTTATCTCACGAATTTTTTTTTGCCCTACTCCTCTCTCTTTCCCTACTTTAATCAGAAAATTCTCGCTCCGATTGGGGCAGGACTCCGTGGGAAAATTGGACATCTCTAAATTGAATACTTTTTATTCTTCAATCAGATTATACGATTTGATTATAAATTTCAAAATAGACATGCATCTCATTACGAGGAAAGTAGGTAAATAATAATAAAATAATCAATTAGACCTACTTTTTACGCAATTACTTTTCAAATAATGTAAACGTGGCTTTGGTATCGCCACTCTATTAGGCCTAATTTCAAACTAAATTTGAAAGCTAGATTTCAATAGAGACAACTCTACTAGTTAATGCTTTGCTTTGAATAGACATGACTTGAACCGGATGAATTTGAAATCATGATAACAGGGACAGAAATAAACCTAGTGCTGGTCGCTTTCTTCTTTTTATTATTCTCAATTTCTCCACTCTCCCATGGACCTCCAGCAGTTGAATTCTATAAAGAAACTAGATGATCGAGGTCAATTGCATCATCTCTCCATATACAAAAAAGATGATGGAAGTCATTTCTTTCTAAAAGGAAGTATTTTCATTTTATATATGCATTTTCATTTATTGATGGAGTTCTTAAAATAATATTTTCCCTACACGTTCGTAAACATTCGTTTGAATCAAGCCAAAAAAAACCCCAAATGATCTGAAAGATCATCCCTAACCGACCCAATTCACATTACTGAAAGCCAAAGAAATCTCGAATATGTGGATTTTTGGATGGAAAGGACCATCTGGGTTCTCAGCCCGTTCTACAGCAGAAGAAGTCACTGAAGGAATTGATGGCAATGGGCTCACTGCTATTGTTACAGGTTTCATTTCATCTTTTTCCCTTTTTCTGTTCCTTCCCCTCTATTTTGATCCTTTTTTTATATGGGTTTTGTTATTTGTTACATTTTCTTGTCTCGTGACTCTCAATAGTCGATGGTGAAATAGTGAATATAGCAAACTTGATACCTTGTCGTTTGAATGGATTTTGGTTGTTTAGTTGTTGATTCACAACTCGGTTGCTATTTGTTCTTGATCTAATGCGAATTTCTATGCCATGTTTAGTTGTAACATTAGACATCTTCAGATTTTCTTGGCTATGATATTAATACTATGTTTATTGAGGCTGTTCTGTACCTGTTCTTTGATTGTTCAGTCTCAATCGGGTGTCGCGGTTTTTATCCTTTTTTATTTTTTTTTATAATCTAGTCTTCTTTTATATTTACTACGCAGAAATCTATGGAGTAATGGAAATTTCTTTGTGAAGATTTATATATATATTGAGCTTTAACTGTTAGGTTACTATACATAGCACAATAATAGTGAGTTTAGAAACTGAAGCCGAGGGAATTTGAATGATCATTTGCAAGAATGTTGGAAGGTTTGATGTTTTGTGCAAGTATCATTCAAAACATTGCCCAGTTTGGATGGATTTCTAAAATGACATGGAATTTGAAGCTTGTTTTCTTTTACATTTTGCTTCAAAAGAGACCACATGGATGATGTATTTGTTACCATTCATACTGAATTTCTGTACATCACAAAGAAATCTAACAAATGAGAGAGAGAATTAATGTTTTCAGGTAAAACTTCTAAACAAGCCAATGATAGTCAAGTTATTGTAGAATCCCTTCTGAAGTTAGTGCTTCCATTGAAAAAATGAGCTTCATTTGGGAATGGGCTAATAAGGAAGGAGCAGCCATTGACAATCGAGGCTTACTTCGATTTGGTTGGAAAAAAGTTATGCTGCCCAAACTTACGGAGGTTTTGGCATGGGAGATCTGAGAATAAGAAACTCAGATTTGCTTTCAAAATGGCTCTGGAGATTTTCTCAAAACGATTTGACCTTTTGGAAAAAGATTATAAAAAGAAAATTTGGGCAATCAGTAGCAGCTGGCATTCAAAATTTCATAAAGAAGAAATCTAATCTCAGTCCTTGGTATCACATCATTGAAGGAAACATCAATTTCAAATTAGTAAAAGCGGAAAAAAAATCAGATTTTGGGAATACAGTTGGGACACGGTGAGGCTTTCAATCTGTAATTGTGGCCTGTGGGTCTGCCTTAAGATGAGTTTTGAACTTAAATCTCAGAAGAGGTTCTTGACAGAGAAATGGATGAATGGGACAACCTCATCATAATTCTAGAAGGATAAGGCCAAATGGAGAGGAAGATCAAGTGTATTGGCTTCCAGAGACTTCACTTCAGGGGTATTTTCCAGCCAATCAGCCTCTAAATGAATTTGTGGAAATCAAACTCTTTCCAAGCTGATTTGAGAAGGAAACTGTCCAAAGAAAGTGAAATTCTTCATTGGGTCCCAAGCGCATGGCAGTCCAAACGTTATGGTCAAAATCCAAAGAAGACATCCAAATTTGGATCTCTCTCCCAACTATTGCTAACTTTGCAAAAGAAACTCAGAAAGTAGCTACCACCTTTTCCTTCACTGTCAATTTGCATATAAGGATTGGATGTTCCTTATTAACCTTTTTGATATGGCTTGGTACCTTCCTAAAAGAACTGAAGATGGCCTTTTCAAACTGCAGTCTGGCTGGTGGTTTAAAAAGAAAGAAAATATTTTCTGCAGCAACCCTGTAGAGCTTTCCTTTGGTTGATTTGCCCATTTGTCATTCCAGGGTTTCTCTGAATTTGAAAATTATCACTTAGTAAGCAGATTATTCTCAAATAATGATTTGGGTTAATGTATCGTTTACAGTTGACTTGGAGTGTAACGACCCAACTTTCAAATATGTTTCTAGGACGCTACTTTATGCATGCATAGGCTTGGCAATACATTTTTTTTGCAAAGAATAATAAAATAAAATAGATAAAATTTTTATTTAATTTAAATAATGCTCAAATAAGTAAAGGTGAGAAAACATAATAAAAAAAAAATACCGTTCGGGTACCCCTAACCCAACTTTAAAATGAATAACAATTAAATAATCAAATAATAAAATCAATGTATTTCATAAGAGTCTAAAATGCCTAACTCCTAAACCAGACTCCAATACATGATACCTAAGTGCGAAGTAGTAAATCGTCCAAATGGCCAGGTCACAGATCTCTTTTGTCATGCGCCGGTCTATCGTTACCCTTACCTGGAAAACATGAAATGAAAAGGGTGAGTATAAAGATATACTCAGTAAGTGGCCCACTACTAGGCCCACTCAGTGATCTGTTAGTCTTTCCATTGGACCAAAGTGTACAAGGGCATCATAGGCGTAGACGTAGGCATAGGCATAAGGGGCGAACCCGAAGGCACGCTTTCGTAAGTAGTGACCCTAAAAGTCACAAGCACAAACATAAGTGGTGGTCCCAAAAAGGACACCGTACATAAGCATAGGGTGTGGGCCCGAAGGCTCACAACATGCGATGTGCATAGCCCAATGGCAACACTAACAGTCGCTAAAATCTCAAACAGACATAAGCATGCAAACAAGGTCATAAATCACGTCAAGATCATCCAACAGTTCACAATTTATCCATCCATCAAACTTTGCAACGACATACAACATTGACATACGGTGACATAAGCGTAAGCTTTCAAAATTTTCATCTGACCAGCAGGCTTATCAAAATATTTTATTCCAACCTAGGAATCAATATGTAACACATGCTTGGGATTGAGGGCAAACCGGTAGTAAACCACTTTTAAGTCTTTCTTAACCGTACTTTCATGTCCTCAGGATTCTTCTCATTCGGATGTGATATCGGTTCATTCATGTACCCTTCCTAAACTCGGGTCGTTACATACCCACCAGCTTCGGCGTGGTTCGTCCCCGGACTACATCTTACTAGGAGAGGTTCCGCTCTGATACCATCTGCAATGCTCCAGGCCCAGGATTCAGAATCCGAATTTGGCCCTTGATGGCCTCGATGTTCCCCTGCGACCTAGCTACGTCATCCTCACTTGCCTTGAATGCTTCTAAAAGTGAAAGTTGTCCCTACAAACCAACATGGGTCCTTTCAACATGCTTTACCCTCACTCACATACATCCTAGGAAAATTTCCAGGAGTTCACCCAACATAGGATTGCTCCAAGCTAAGCACGCTTAACTTTGGAGTTTTTATGATTGAGCCACCAAAAAGGAAGGTGCACCTTGTTAGTATAGGTAGTAACTTTCACTTCTTTTAAGCCTTTCCTAACCATACTTTCATGTCCTCAGGATCCCTCTCATTCGATGTGATATCGGTTCATTCTTGTACCCCTCCTAAACTCGGGTTGTTACATGGAGTGCTTTACACAATTCCTTTTGCAATACGCAACGTCATTTAGATTGATGGTTTTTCTTGTCAACTCTCTGAATTAGGCTTAGGGACCCTTCAATCCTAAGTCCTATGGGCTGTGTTCTTTTCTTTCGACGAATATATTTTGTCATGTTTTCCATTGAAAAAAAAAAGAAAAAAAAGAAAAAAGAAAAAAGAAAAGAAGCGTCAAGCTATTGTGAAGCCTCTGGTTTATAATCAGGAAGCTTTCATTCACAATTGTAGTTGGTTAGCCAAAGTTCAACGTTGCCAGTGGAAATTTTAGATATATTGGTTCTTCTGATAGTCCTTTACCATGTTTTTTTACTTAAAAGAATGTTCACCTTTCCTGGTCTCATATTGAATTTCTAGATTTAGTTCTCATATGTTTGGGCATGAAGTTTCTGGTATCATTCTGATCTTTAGAAGATCTTGATCCAATGAATTGTTGAAGTTTTTCAATTTCAGGTTATGAGTTCATTTTCCTTTTCTTCCTCATGATTTCAGGAGCTTCAAGTGGTCTTGGCGAAGAGACTACACGTGTTCTTGCATTACGTGGAGTCTATGTCATTATGGCTGTAAGGAATGTTGAAGCAGGAAGAAAAGTAAAAGAAGCAGTACTGAAGGAATCCCCCTCTGCTAAAATTGATATCATGGAGTTAGATCTTTCTTCAATGGAATCTGTAAGGAAATTTGCTGCAGATTATATTGCATCAGGCCGTGCACTGAATATTCTCATGTAAGAACTGATTTGGAGCTGGTAGAGTAGAATTCTTTGTCTAGGATTCTCTCAGTTGAACCTGTCTGATGCTATGCACAAGTTTTATGACTTATTAGAATGAAAGTTCTTGTGCTTCTATTTCATTAGTCGTCTTGACAATGACACTTTATTGGATAACTGGCTGAAAAGTTAACAATTGCCCCAAAAAGAGGGAATTTAGATCCAACTCAGCTAAAATAGCCATTGATGAATTACATATCTGTTGGAGTATATTCAAACAGATTATTTTGTTATTATTTTATTATTTTCGGGGGGTAGGCTTTGTTAAGTTGCCCTTCAGTCTTATTGGACCTGGAACCTTGTTGTTAACCTGTTATGTGGGCTTATTTGAAGGGCTTGTTGTGTGTATATTTCATGACTTTGGATAATAATACTTCTCTTCTTTTGATTGAAGGAACAATGCTGGCGTTATGGCTACTCCTTTTATGCTTTCCCATGATGGCATAGAATTGCAGTTTGCAACAAATCATTTAGGTATGTTTCAATAAAAACTTTGTAACGAGAGTACAATTCTTTTTATTGAGCTTCGCTTGATGCTTAAATATATTCATTTAATGCTTTACAATTCTTATAATGCCTGCCCATGATCAAGTTGTAACACAAATTCATATTCTTTTGTAGGACATTTTCTTCTGACAAACCTTCTAATGGAAACCATGAAAAAAACTGTGCTTGAAAGCAAAAAGGAGGGAAGGATTGTCAACCTGTCATCAGAGGGTCACCGATTGACATACAGTGAAGGAATTCGTTTTGATAAAATCAACGATGAATCAGAGTAACAATCTAAGTTGCTTATTTGTTGATGATGACTTCTTCAAAAGTTTCCTTGAATGTGATTTAGTAATCCTCTGTATCATGTAAAATTTCAGGTACAGAACTATCTTAGCTTATGGACAATCAAAGCTGTCCAACATATTGCATGCAAAAGAGCTTGCCAGGCGGTTAAAGGTGCTTATTGGTTTATTTATGAAATTTACAACTGGAGCTTTAGAACTTGAATCTTAAAACGACGCATGGATTTTTTTTGTACAATAATTGGGCTAGGAGGAGGTTGAATAATCAAGTGAACCTAGAAACTTCCATCCTTTCATAGATTAGGCATTTCATTGCTTTCAGAATACTTAGTAGTGAACTAGGTGAAATTCCCACATCCCTTTACCCAAGACTTTTATCCAAATATGTGTTCAAAATCCATATTTTTTTAGCACAATAACGTTCCTTGTGCGCTTAACAGCCATTTTTGAATGATTCAGCATCTTCTTTTTTTATTTATTTATTTAATTTTTTTAATGAATTTATCAAATGACTTGGTCACGTGAGTAAATTTTTTACTAACAAATGGCATGTTAACTGATAAACTTTTTCCACAGTTTTATAGAAAGATATCATATATTTGGTAGTCTCTGATGGAGTTTCGCTAACTGGTTTTTGTGCAGTTTCTTTTGTTCGTTATTATTGTTCCAAGTTATCTTGTCAAGTCAAATTTGATGAACGATTATCGTTTCTCTACTTGTTTCAATAGGCAGAAGGGGTAGAAATAACAGCCAACGCCCTTCATCCGGGAGCAATTGCTACCAATCTACTACGCTTCCATGGTTTCATTAATGGTAACTTTCTTGCCTATTACATTTATAAGGCAAATGTGCTTTAGTAAATGAAAAATATAAGGCTTGCCTTTTAACTTCAACTGGGCATGAATCTGTCAATCAGATGTTCTTTTTACATCAATCAGATGCTTGTATAGATTGTAGTATGTAGGGCACTTTAATTTGCATTTGGACTGAAGGCGATGGTTTATGCTTGGTCTGAGTATGTTCCTTTCCAAAGAAGGGTGCTAGGCACTGGACCTAGATATCTTTTTCTCAACTCAAAATAGTAAAAGTTGCTGAAAACAATTCAAAAGGTTCCTGTATTTTATTCTGAACTATGGTGTAGGCCTATTTAGGGAGGACTGGAACCTCTGACCTCTTAGTCGAAGGCATATGTTTTGATTTTTTTTCTTTTGCCTTAACCAGTTGAGCTGTGTTTAGGTTGGCTTAGACATATTTAGTTTGACAAAATGCTTTCCGAACAAATATAAACATCTGCCATGTTACTAATTATGCTTTCACACGTTTGTTTACCTTTTTCTTATTTCCTGCTTATTTTTTGTCCTTGAGTTTCTGTCATGTGTTGGTGTCTGTTTATAACTTGTTTCTTTTGTTACAGCTGTTACTAATTCGGTTGCTAAGTTTGTGCTTAAAAATGTCCAGCAGGTATGTTAATGATTTGATTTCACCAGATTTTCTTGAACACTATTTATTTTGTTTCTCTTAGGTGGTGTTTTTATGTGATTAAGTTTTCATTTGATGTAGGGAGCGGCAACTCAGTGTTATGTAGCACTGAATCCCCAAGTTAAAGGGGTTAGTGGAGAGTATTTTGTTGATAGTAATATAGCCAACCCAACCAATCATGCTAAAGATATGGAATTGGCCAAGAAACTGTGGGATTTCAGTGTGGATCTAACCAGCCCAAAATAATTGAATCTTAAGAGAAACCTTTCTTACTCTTAACTTCTTATCTCAGGCTTCATGTAATACATGGACACTTTAAATGGTGAAGTTAGACAAATCAGTATTTGTAGTTTTTAATGCCCCTTTGCCTTGAAACATAAACAGAATGTGGCCTGTGGGAACAAATATGAGTGCACGATTGTAATACTTTTGTTTGAAAACGAGTACAATTGTGTTTCCTATTGATTTCATAATTCGATGTTTTAGGGTTTGTAGTGCTCAACATCGCCTTTTAAGCACTTACAATTAGAAAGGGAAATTTATTTGTTTTATAGACAAGTTTTGGTTACTGGATGCCTATTCTATTTCTTTCTCAGATAAGATATCCAAATGGACCATTTTCTTCTTTTTGGCTTTGAAATGAAAGAGAATGTTCAAATATTAAAAAAGTATAAACAACTATGGACATGAGCTTAGCTGAATTGATATCTGAATGTGGTAAAACTAAAAACATTGAATCTGGAGTGTATCTCTTACTACTAGGAAAAAGTAGTTTAAAATAGAAAAAGAAAGTGGTAAAATTAATAACAAAATTAAAAAAAAGGTAAAATCAAGAACAGAAATTTAAGGAAAAAAGAGAGGTAAAACTAAAAACAGAAATTTTAAAAAAAGGGTGACGAAAGCTAACAGGAAATATAATAATAATAAAAATTGGTGAGAGAAGCACTCTGTAAAGATGAAAAAATTAACATGCCTTTTCTAATTTTTCAAGGAACAACCAATATCTTCCGATTTATTTTTAGAAGTGCATTTTTTATCTCATTAATTCGAGAAACAAGTGACTCAAACCTCTCAAGGTAAGGAGAATAAGAGAAGAAGTTTGCTCTCCCAAACGTCTTAAATATCAAAGAATGAATAAAAAATTATTCAAATGTTAAAAGAAACATCATTCAACTCATGCTTATGAGAGACTTGAATGAAAAAAGACTTCAGAACCATTGCAAATCGTATCTCTTGTTCTATTTGCAACTCATTCATTTCATAGAATGAAACATTTCTAATTACAAAAAGATTCTGCAATTTTTGGGTATACCAAATCAATATGTTCTCAACTTTTTATGTTTTCTACTAATTCAAATCAATAAACGAAATATTATGAAGATAAAAAAAAAACACTTTTTTATTACCATATTTATACACTTCCAATTTCTATCAGACCACTAATATCTATTACAATTCAAGTGACGAGCCACAATCGTTTGTCAATAAGGCCCTATCGAATCTACAAATTTCTCTATCATTCTAATAATATCTGGCTTTGTTTGTCTTAGGTCATATTGTTGAAAAAAACAGGCTTCCAGTTTGGCTCTTTCAAGATTTGACGTCTTGTATTTGTCTTGCCTATCAATTTGCAACTGCAAAAGATGATGGCATGAGGAGATTCTAGAAGATAAGTAAGCACCAGTCAGTTATCTTTGCTGCGTCATTGGAAAGAATGACCAGGCCCCGTTGGTCGTGCCTTCTGTGTCAACATCCTTTGCATTAGTCCACCATTCTGAATTTAGATTTGCCTTATGTGTATCACTTCCATTGCCATTATCAAAATTGAATTCCTTCACAGACCCAAGAGTAATGGAATGATGTTCTTGATGCTGATGTGCTTCTTCAACCTCTGCTTTTGTCTTTCCTTCTGTAACATTTGAAGTATGGTCATCATCAACAGGAGAATTTTCTTTAGCCGTTTCAAATGGTTCATGTATTGGAGACGATGCAACTGCAACTTCATTTGAATCCAGTGGCTTACTTCCTACGCTTTGTAATAAAGCATCTCCATCAGATAACTCGAATGAGAATCTATGGTTAGTAGCACCTGGCACCTCCTCCTCCTTTTGGTTTCCATCAATGAGAATTTGGATATTTTGAGATTCATTCGTTGCGTGGTGATCCGACATAGATTCTGAAGTTTGGGGATTCAAAACAAAGTCATTACTCGATTTTAATTCTATAGAATCTTGAGTGCAAGAATCGGTACTTTGTCGTTGTCGCCAGTTATGAATGGACTGTTTGTCAAGGTTCAACAAGGTAGGTGGAACTTCTAATGGGAAATTCAAAAATTGAGAACCAAAGGAGGCAAAATCATAGTCAGGCAAAGGCGACGAAGCCCCAGAACGAGAAATAACTGATCGTGGTGATATGAGATGACTGACCGGACTACCTGGATAGAATTGGTAAGATTGGAAGTCATCATTAGGAAATGGATATTGATGATCAGATTCAGATTTCTGGAGTGTAGGTTGAAGAAACTGAGCAAAAGGAACTTCAGGGGAAGAAGGTGTAGTCAAGTGGATAGACTCGGGAGGAGTGAAGGGAGCAGTTGATGGTTCAGTAGTGAGAGTAGAGAAATTCAGAGGTGGAGACACTAGTTGGGTTTCATGAGCAAATGGGCCAATGGCAAAAATGGAGGAAGGCCCATCAGGAGAATACATGTTAGCAGTAAGAGAGGTGAAAGAGATTAAAGCAGTAGGTGATTGTGTAGCAGAAGGTGGCTCAGATTGAAGGAAGGACACAGGGGAAGAGGGAGGTGCAGCAAAAGGAAGCACAATATCTGGTGATTGCAATGAATTTTCATGAGACTCGGAAGAAGGACTTGATTCCGGTACCAAAACAGCATGCCCAATTCTTTTCCTCTGTTTGAGAGATCCAAAGCACCAATAAATACTCCAACAACTACCCCATCTTCTTTTCTGTGAGTAACCAAACAAAGAGAAAAAGAGGAAACTGATAATGACATCAGTACAAAACAGTGGGAAGAGTTTGGACAAATGAGAGCCCTATTTGTTGGAATCTTTATATAAAAAGCAATACTTTTCTATATAGAATGCATTTTAAAAGCTAACCTCTCTCTCTCTCTCTCTCTCTCTCTCTCTCTCTTGAAAAAGATAAAGAATGGAGAGATGCCTTTCTGGTTATAAAGGACAGTGTTATTACATAAAGACAAATAACATTGGGCTCAGAACAACAGCACATTGCTTCCTGACACAGTCATCCAACCCAATAAACACCAATCTTGGTACTTTCTAATCCTTAAAAATCTAATAATCATGCGAGAAGAAAAGCCAAAAGCAGAAAAAGCAGAAAAAGCAGAAACGAAGCTCAGCTCGTGATTCCCTTTTTTTCATGTTTCCATGTGACGATTCACAGTTTCTAAGCAAACAAACAGAAGGAGCGAGCAGGAAAAAGAAAAGGGGAAATTAAAAGCCTTATATAGAATTCGACAATCGACAATCCACAATCCAACAACACAGATTCCATTCCGGTATAATATAATCCCATCCTTCGAAAAAAAACTACATCTTAATACCTAACGGAATTAAGAATGAACACAGTAATTTCCATATAAACAAGGTCAGTATTCACGATCCATAAGTAACCAACACTAAAATCTAAAAATTCCAAATGATTGAATTAGAAGGTGAACTGATGTGAAGAATACAATACCTGGACGGCAGTAGCCCGAGGAAAACGATGATCGACGGTGGCGATCGCATCAGCGGCGGCAGTAATGGTTTGGAAAGTATTGTTAACAGGCCTCGAATCATCAGTATCCGTACGTCGTCTCATCGCTATCGCTGTTCGTAATCAGAGAATCGCCGATCAGTTTCATAGAAAGAATCGTAGTTGCTCATACACAAGAAAGGGATCTTGAAATTCTTAGGCAAAATCAAAATAGGAGATTTTGCAGTAAGAAAGTAAAGAGAAGGTTCGTTAGCGAGAGAGAAGGAAGAAGACGGAAATGAAATTAAATAATAATAATACTAATAATACTAATAATACTAACATAATAAATAAAATTATTTAAAATGACAAATCTATTTAAAATATGTATGAATAATAACTTCAATAATCTGTGATAGACTACGATAGATTATTATTTGTGCCTGTTATGATATATATTGATATAGATACTATAATAGACACTAAAATTTTATTATATTTATAAATATTTTGGTTAATCTTTTTTTATTAAAAAATAATCCTAATAAAAAGATTATTATGTAAGTATAAATAAATAAACGGAATTAATAACTAATAAGTGAAAGTGAAAGTAGTTACTACATTTTTTTTTTGAATTATTATAATAATAATTATTATAATTATTGGCTTTTACTTTTTGGTTAAGGTTTATTTTTCAAGTCAAACACGACAATGGATTTGCCATTTTTCTCTTTTAGTTTGTCCACCAACCCAAATATTAGGTCAAGTTTTCCTAACAATGCCTATCTTTAAAATCTCTATTTTCATTTATAGATTTATCAATTTTGCCCTTAGTTCACACTTACTTTACCAAGTTTTGTATTAGATCGAATATAGTTCAACTGACATACAAATGTGTTAGTAATCACGAGATTTGTGGTTTCAATATCCCATCCTTAATTGTACTTAGAAAAATAAAAATAAGAAGAAAAAAAAAACTTACCAAATTCTGTGTGACTATTTAGTCTATTTGAAGAAGTCTATACACGTTTAAAAATTAATGCATGAATGATTTTCAAAAGTAATCATAATGAAAGATCTAAATTGATTGACTTATGAAAATTTAGGAGTCTAATGTCAATTATAAGTTTCACACAATATTAGTCAAATGACATATAGAGGATGTTGTAAATAAGGTTTAAACTGATATAAATTCCAAAATTTAGGGTATAAATTGACATTTGCCCAAAATTTTAAGGCTTGATTGATCTAATTGATAAAAAAAATTTAAATTTTAGGTATAAATACACCTTAAACTTTTAATTTTGTGACTAATATGTCCGTGAATTTAAAAAAACAAATGTTGAATATATTTGTCTTATTTATTACAAAATTAAAAATTAAGGGCATATTTAAAAGTTTAAGGACCCATAAAATAAAAATAAAAAATTAGGAACTTATTAAATACTTGTTAAAATTTGATGATAAAATATAAACAAAGTTAGAAAGTTTAGGGATAAAAATGGTAAGTTAGGTAGTTATGAATTGCAATTATATGTTATTTAATGCATAAAATCAAAGATATAAATAGAAAAGGAAATGGAATAGAAGATTATTGGCGCACGTGTGCACAATTAGTAGTGTGATTGGTATGAGTGGGGTTTCGTAAGAAACAGCAACACTTGCTAAAACGTGTACAAGTTTGTCTGATATTTAAATTTAATAGACTCCTGTGTTGTTGGAATTTTTCAAATTTTTCTTCTCTAATATTCAATAATGTAATCCCCACTTTCAAATCAACGACTTATTCCTTTGATTATTTCTCTCTCTTTCCCACGTGTGACTAATGAAGGAGAGAATAATCTCTCATGTAAATAACGTTTTTTTTTTTGAAAAAAACCTATGACGTAAATTATGGTTTATGTTTATGAATTGTAATTTACCTAATTAATATATTTCTTTTTTTAAATTTTCTTTTGTTGGTTTCTTGGTGTAAGTTTATTCCCCTTTGTGAAAATATACTGAATTATCCTGATTATTCAATAAAATATACGAAATTAACATGATATCAAAGCCATGTTAGGATTTTTAGTGTAGTTATATCCCAGCCGCTGCCTACCATTGTAGATCTTTTGATCTACCAATGCACTTTCCCATCATCGTCACTGTTGTCGTCGCGCACTACGAATGTTGGTGTCGTGCATACTCCTTCTAAAAAATCGTCTACTCTGCCTCAAATCTGCTCACTGTCGATCGACGAACTCCCACATATCAGTGTTTTTTAGATTCGCTACACTTACTCCTGGATTCGGTAATCCATGCCACCGTAGGTATCTCTGTCACTCGTGAACTCAGATCCACCGCAACCATGGACCACCTATAATGCTTCTTTTGCGTCATCCTCCTTGCCTAGATCCTTTCGTGCACCTACTCCCAGATTTGTCCAATTCATGTCGTTCACAATCTGTCTAGTTTCTTTCTGTTCAAATTTCGTCAGTGCCATTTAAATAAGCTAAAGTTCACGCCTTTGCTGAAATCTCACGTCATGGGTTCGTCTCCGCCTAGATCTGTCTCTGTTTCGCCACGCGCTACACCTTTGAGTTTGTCCAGATCAGACCAACCCGTTTGTGCTTCCACATCTGATCTGTTTGTCTTAGATCCGTTCGTGCATCTGGATCTCTATCATGCACCTCCCAGATCCGTGCCGTTTGACAACATCATAAAAGTGCTATTTTACCTAGCTTAATTCAGGATCGTTCATGGATTTTTCATGTTTATTATGATATTTTGTAGATATTGAGCAACTGAGAGGAAAAATGGACCTCTATAGTCGAAATAGCATGAAAACGAACCAAAACAGAGCTCCCTAGCATCACCCGTGAAGAAAGGATGAAAAATGACCAAAATGCCCTTGGGAGCGTCGCAACCTTGCATCTTCCATTTTGCGTTACGCCTGAAGTTTGATGGACACGGGAAAGGCGCATGCCAAGGAGCATAGTGAAGGAAATTTTCAGAAAAAATCTTTTAAGCGGAAGCAAAGATTGTTCCAAATTCTATTTTTATTGAACATAAAGTTTTACAATAAAACAACAAATATATATGCATTCAAAATTAAATTACAGCATGCTTTAAAAACAAATATAAAGGGTTTCAGAAACTCTTATCTTTAAAGAACTCTTTCTTCAAGAAATCCCTTGTACAAGCCAGGAATGGAACTCCTTCCTCGCAGATCTCCTTCTTCATGCACGAACACCACCACTCGAGAACCCTATGTATTCTCCTTAGGATTAAAGGATTCAAGCAGGAGTTGTGGGCTTTACTTGAATCCTTGTAAAAGGGAAGGAGATGGAGAGGATGAAAAGGATGTTTCTACAGAGAACTTTTCTTTTGGAGAGAACACTTATTCTCTGTGTGAGAATTGAGAAAGAAGATCATCTTCCACAACTAATTTGAATCTCACGTAAGTATCATTGAGAGAATAGAGGGAGGGAGTTATAACTCATTTCCTATTATTAATTTCAATTAAATTAATAAAATAGAATATATATAATAACTACTTTATCATATATATACATTATATGTTATATCAAATATAACATATAGCCTATAGTTTTATATTGCATCAAATACAACATAAACTATAGATTTTATTCTCTCTTAACTATACATGGCATTTAATATAAATCACATTTATATTAAATCTATTTATATGAATTTCATCCATATAAATGATATTTGGATCATATCCAAATATTTTATTCCTCTCAATATAAATCATATTTATATTTAATTGCATGAATCTCATTCATATAATTGGCATTTGAATCATATTCAAATTCCTCTCATATATAATGTATCAAATACATTATAATTAATTATACCATATATAATTAATTCCCTCAATTAATTTGAACACTTCAAATTAATCTAAAGATTAAATCTCTGTTGAGCTATAGTGGGGACCTTATGAACCTATAGATTGAAGTTCCAATGGTATTCAGATAATTAATTGAACTCTTTAATTAAATTACCCAACATCCGTTAACTCTCGGTCACTCCACTAAAGAACGACAATTGCACTATTCGCACTACAAATAAATTTTTGTGTCCATTGGATATAACCAATCAACAGCGCGATGATCCTTCACAAATTGCTCGTAAGTACAACTGGGCCAAAATACCGTTTTGCCCCTGTAGTTACATCTAACTCCTTAAGTACCACTGATTCTTCTAATGAACAATAAGTCATAGTCCCACTATGACCAAGTCCCTCTCGGGTCAGGAGAGGGTGTGACCACTATGTTCAAGACTCGAAATCAGCCCTTAAAGGAGCAATTTATCTACTTGCCCCTACATGGAGGAAACAGTGAATTTCGTCTTGTGTAACCATGTTCCCAGCTCCCTAGTCAGATGAATCCTCAAAATGGTAGGCTTGTTGAGTTGAAAATCTGGCCACTCTCACCCGTACATATCAAAGGACCACCTTCATGAGTAGGAGTTTACAACTCACTCAGGATTCAGGTCATGTCACCTATGATCATCCTAGTAAAATGTAAGTCTCTATTATTAATGACGTTATATAAAGAGACTAATCATTTCGTGGTTTGGTCTTATACAAACTTTTTGTATAGGATACTCGCGCTCGCATGTCTCCACATGAATGATCAGGATCAGATCATTTGTAGCACTTCACAACAATTGTAACACCTACAAAACGGGCCGTAGCCGTAGTGTCACCAGGATAAGGTATCTAACCTTATCCATCTACTACAGACCATTTAGGTTATTATTTAAACAAGATCCACTTGTATGTCTCTACATACTTGTTTAAATTACATGAAATAACCTCGAATCTTAATTTATTGGATTGAGTATATACTAATAAAATAACACTTATTTTATTAACAATAATATGTTTATATAAAGTTTAGAAACTACGAGATTACAAGGAGATTTAGGACACTATTCCCAACACATAGGACATGGGCGTTGCAATGTTGAGGCTTTATGTTGCGACAAGTAAAAGCTAGTATTGTTACATTGCCCTTAGCATTGCAATGCTTTGCACTTTATATAAGTTAAATTTTGCCCAATTTAGTCATTCTATGCTTGGTCATCCAAAATCTAGCTTCCATTCTCTCTGCACTTTCTTTCTAACATTAAATTCTTTGTATTTTTCATTTAATTTGGAGATTGTAACTCATTTTGCCACATTATGAATGACAAAGGTATGTTATTTCTAGCTTAGGATATGATTGAAACTCATTGATTCTTGGTTGCGAGATTTAATTTAAATTCTAATTGTTGCTAAATTTTGTTTGTTCTTGATTAATTCTAACTTATATGCTTAGGAAACATTGATGGTTTGATCACCCATTGTGATTTTCTTCGATTGCTAGAAAGGAACGCATTGTTGTATATGAATCTCATTAGGGCATATGGTGTTGCATGTTTGAGGCTAATTTTCATGTTGTTTAGGGGAATTCTTATTTGTTAATTGCATAACTCATTGAATCATGAATTAAATCAGTATGTTCAATTGTCTTGGCTAGATACTTAAGCTTAGTTGAATTAATATGGATGCTTGAACCCAGTTAGTTGAACATATAGGATAATTGAGAAATCAATTAATGCATTAAGGCGTTTAGCTTTGGACTTCCAAGTAAACGAGCCAAGAACAAAGTTAAGTAAGCAATGAATTTTTAGTATTCAATGAACAACCAAGTAGATGAGTGGATTTCGAGTTTCCTAAGTTAGATTTCATTGATTGAACTAAACTCTCTTTTAAATTATGCTTTTACATTCATGCAATTTATTTTTCCTTGCAATCAAGAGTTCTAAAATCCCTTATGTGATCGATCAAATTCAATGATTAGCTAAAATTTAAAGATTCCCTGAGGAGACGACCTAACCTTGCTACATATATTATGAAGTAGTGTAGGTAGCTTAGATTAAAGTTACTTAGGTAAATGAGCATAAATAATATATTATGAACGATTGAGCGTAACTCATTATAGTCCGAACCATGTCCAACAAGGCTCGATTTCTCCTTTCTGATACACCATTCTACTAAGGTGTACTAGGTGCTGAGAGTTGGGGTACTATTCTATGTTCTATCAAATAGTCCTATAAGATCCATATACACTCCACCTCGATCAGTTCGAAGTGTCTTAATTATTTTATCTAATGCATTTTCAACTTTAACCTTGTACTCCTTGAACATTTCAAGGGCTTCAGACTTATGATGCATTCGGTAAATATACCCATAACTTAAATAATCATCTATAAAAGAGATGAAATATTCAAACCCTCCTCTTGCCTTAACATTCATAGGACCATAAAGGTCTGAATGTATAAGTTCTAAGGGCTTTTTGGCTCTATGACCCTTTCTAGTAAAAGGCCTTTTAGTCATTTTTCCTTCAAGACATGTGTCACATACTGGTAAAGAATTTTCTTCTAACTCGCTTAGAAGTCCATTCTGAAGGAACTCGTTTTAAAGAGATCCTTGAGCGGAAGTGGATCGTTCAAATTCCATTTAGATTGAAAAACTAAATTTACAACAAATATACAAGATATGCATTCTAAATAAATTACAACATGCATTTTGTAAAGAAATAAAGTTCCCTTTGAAGAACTATTCTTCGTGTAAATCCCTCGAACTATCACAAACCTCGAACTCAGTAAACCTTGAAGACTTTCTTCAAGAATTTCATGAACCAAGAAGAGACACAACCACTAGGAGAAGCCTTTGGTATTCTCAGGGTGAGAGTCCAGGAGTGGTAGGCTCTGACTATTTTGGTTTGGAGGGAGTGTTTGAGTTTGGAGGAAGAAGATTGAGGAAGAACACAGAACGATTCTGTGATACTCTATCGTATAGTAAATGGCCTTCAATCGTATATCCACCGTCTGGAAGAAGAGAAAACAATTTTCTTTTATTCTTTCAAAACCCAATAACCACCCACTAAGGTGGTTGGAGAGAAAATAGGATTTATTATCCAAAATAATAAAAATAAATATGATAACTAACTTATCAATCTTATTTATATTAAACTATAACATATAGTTTTAATATTGTATTATATACAATATAAACTATAGTTCATTTTCTCTATTTTATGACATTTAATATAAATCATATTTATATTAAATTTAAAAACTATGAATCACATTCATAGAAATATATTTGAATCTCATTCAAATATTTATTTCCTCCAATTAAACAATAATATATCAAATACATTATGACAATTATATCATATATAATTGAATCAATTTAATTATAATTCCCTCTTATTAATTTGAATAATTCAAATTAACCCAAAAACTAATTCTCAACTAAATTCTTTTGAGCTACCAAGGGGACCTTAGGACCTGTAGCTTGAAACTCCAACGGTACGTGAATATTTAATTAAACTCTTTAATTACATTATCCACCATTCATTAATTGTCGGGCACTCCAATAAAGATCGATAGTTGCACTCTTCTCACTACAAATATATTTTTGTGTCCATTGGATATAACCAATTAACAGTACGATGACCCTTCATAAATTGCTCGTAAGTACAACTGGACCAAATTACCATTTTGCCCCTATAGTTACATCTAACTCCTTAAGTACCACTGATCCCTTTAATGAATAATAGATCATAGTCCCACTATGACTAAACCCCTCTCAGACCAGGAGAGGGTGAAGCGCCACATTGTTCAAGATTTGGAATCGGCCCTTAAGGGAGCAATTTATCTACTTATCCCTGCTTCGGAAAAATAGTGAATTCCATCTTGTGTAGCTGTGTTCTTAGCTCCCTAATAAGACGAATCCCCAAAATGGTAGGCTTGTTGAGTTGGCGATCTGGCTACTCTCACCCATACAAATCAAAGGACCGCCCTTATAGCCAGGAGTTCACAACTTACTTAGGATTAAGGTGATGTTACCTATGGTCATCCTGGTGAAATGAAAGTCTCTATTATGAATGGTATTATATAATGAGAACAATAATTTCGTGGTCCGGTCTTATACAAACTCCTTTGTATAGAATATTCCCACTTACATGTCTAATACATGAATGATCAGGATTAGATCATTTGTAGCACTTTACAACATTTGTAACACCTACAAAGTGGGCCATACTCGTAGTGTCACCAAGATAAGGTACCCAGTCTTATCCATATACTACAGACCATTTAGGTTATCACTTAAACATGATCCACCTATATGTCTCCACATACATGTTTAAGTTACAACAGTAACATTGGATGTTAGTTTTTTGGTTGGTTAATGCAACTAAAATATCACATATTTTATAGATAAAGTGAATAAAAATATCAAATATTATTAATCACATAAAAGTTTGTTCATACAATATTTACAAACTATAGGACCCTACAAGATTTAAGGCATCAATCCCAACATATTCTTAATTAATCTCTCAATCCTATTGAGATTTATGTGACCTAATCTTAAATGCCAAAGTTGGGCATTTTCTTTAGGAGAAACTTTTTGTTTTTTATTTTGAGGTACTACAGCTCTGAACATTTCAGTATTTAGAAGGGCCTTTGATGCTAGCGACCTTAGCATATAAAGGTTACTTTAGAGATTTGCATAACAAACTTGAACACCATGCCTTTCTTTATTCACAATAAAATTTAAGGTATAATTTTGTTATAACAAACATTTTACAGAAATCAAGTTCCTCTTCAAATCAAGAACTATATACACATTATCTAATAATAAGTAAGATTTCTGTAAAATCAACCGAAGCCCTTCCACTGCCATAGCCTAGACGACATACCCAGTTCCAACACGCATCGCCATCTCCTCAGCCGCTAGTTACCGCCAGGAACTAATTCCCTGAAAGGAAGAACAAACATGAATAGTGGTACCTGAATTTATTATCTAGATAGAATCATCATTCTCCACTAAACAAGTTTCCAGAACGAGTAAATCATACTTAGCTTGTTTGGCTTTCTTCTTTTCTACCAAATATTTGGGCAGTTTCGTTTTCAGTGTTCACGTTAGTTGTAGTGGAAATAAATTTTCTTAGCAACATTAGCTTTCTTGCCCTTTTGGGCAGCAACGAGGTTAGCTTTCCTCTAACCTCTCTTATTCTTCTTCTCTTATTCTTTTTCCACTTTTTGTGCTGGAAGAAAAATATGCAGATTTCGTTCTAAAGGTTGAACCTCTGTAGAACTTTTTTGGAGGACGAGGTAACATTTGCCTCACCTTTCTACTCCTTGACTTTTATCAAGTATTGGTATGTTTGCAGCTCGTTAAAAAGGGTGATCAAGTTGTAGTAAAGCTTGTTCATAATAGCGCATTGCTACGGAACTGGAGGAAACTCTTAGGTAGAGTTTCCAAGATGAAGCTAACCTGACTGGCTTCGTCGATGACAGACCCGTTCATCTCCGCCACGTTAAAGTGGATCATCATGTTCAAAACGTGTTCACGAAGAGAGACACCTTCTTTCATACGGGCATTAAAGATATACTTAAGAGCATCATGGCGAAGTTGTATGAACGGTTGTCCAAACATCTCCCTCAATGAATCCATGATCCCACGAGCTGTTACCATGGGTTTGTGCTTTTTGGCCAAGATTTTAGATAAACTGGCTAAGATGTACGCTCGGGCCTTCTCATTTGCCTTGACCGATCTTTCATATGCCTCCCAAAAGCTGCATTTGCAGTAGGGACTTGAGTCGAATCTCAAGTCATCTATAATTAGCACAGTGTTAATAGTATTCTTCCAACTTGTGTAATTATCACCGTTCAGTTTATCCGTAGAAACCAAGTTTAAAGTAGTGCTCGTCATAATGGTAGTTGCTGAAACCATACAGTTTATTTAGATTAGTTATTCCTGTAATGATTAGTCATCATTTTTTGTTCTAGAAATCGTTAATTTAACAATTTCTTGTAAGTTTAACCTTTCATTTTAGATTCTAGAGTTCCCCTCAATGAGCCAACCATAAGGAAAAACTGATTGGGGCAAAAACTAAAACAATTATATCCATTTATGGAGTTTGAGTAAAAATTCATACAAACACCATCTGTAGAGGGACACAAGCAAAGGCGCCTCGAGGTCGAGCATGAAAGTTTACTACAAAGTAATGAAGGAGACCATGAGATGTGTTGATACACGTCCCTCTCCCACTTACTACAAACACTCTCTCTATCCACCTTGTTATTGACCTATGTAAACATCGTCTATAGGGAGACACAAATAAAGGTGCCTCAAGCCTGAGCATAGATTTTACGGTATGAACTTTTAGGGAGAAACGTGAAAGGAAATGGAAGTATCATATACATAATTTTCCTTTCACTGAGTATTTTACGTAGGGTTGATTAACTTAGAAAAAATTGGCTAATAATTTTTACTAAGTGATTATTAACTTTGCCCAATGTAACAATTATGTTGGATAGTTTAACAATGTTGATTAATGTTTATTAAATGCTTTAACAAACTTTAATCACTCATTGCATGCTTATAATGAATTTATCTAATTCATTTTCCAAGTCGGTTCCTAGGTAGAGGTGTTTCATTTCTGTCAACTTAAAAACCCCAACTTAGATAGAACTTTCCTTAGACAAAGGTCCCATATAGATAAATTTGTTATACATTTAATTTTTTATTCGAATCCAATTTAATCCTATTAAACAAAAATAAAAGATTAAACCTATTTATAATCATATTAGAAACATTGTGAACATAGGCCTAAAGTGAAATCAATTTTAAACTATTTAAAACCAATTCAATCTACGTTTGTATGCAACTTTTTATTATAGATTTTAATTTTAATTTCATTATTATAACTATTATAAAGTTTAACGAGACAAATAAAACCTACACATGTACCTAATAACATACTTTAAAAATTATAACAATTATAATTTTACTAAAGTGGTATTCTACTTCATGCATTCCATTTTCATTACAACATACATAACATTTATATAAAGAAGTAATGAAAATTAATAATAACATCCATTCATACCATATATTATAACACATATAATATAAAAATGATGCATGGACATATATTATTAATGATGCAATCATATAATATTACAATTATATTTAATATGCTTAATTAAATCATGGATTGAGAGAGATTAAAGGGGGAGAGAGGGGGAATTATAAAAAATAACTCCCTCTCACTAATTTTGAAATTCAAAATTTCAAAATAAAAAACTAACCAACTTTAATATATATAATACTATTAAACCAACTTTAATACAATTAAAATATACTATGTTATATCTCATATAACATATAAACTATGATTTATTATATCATATAGTCTTTAATTTATTAATCTCTCAAATAACCTATAGAATTAATATAAATCACATTCTATAATTTTAATATGAATCATATTCATATATTAAGACTTGAATTATATTCAAATATTTATTTCTCTCATTAAAACTTTATATTATAATGTATCATATACATTATATTAATTATATCTTATATAATTAATTTCCTTTATTAATTTAAACAATTTAAATTAATCCAAAATTATAATTTTGCCCTTGTAGATTGAAGTTCCATTGAGCTAACAAGGAGACCTTATAGACCTATAGATTGAAGTTCCAATGGTAATTGATTAATTAATTAAACTCTTTAATTAAATTAATCAACTTCCATTAACTGCTGGTAACTCGACTAATGACTAACAGCTGCACTCTTCGAACTATAGATATATTTCTGTGTCCATTAGATATAACCAATCAACACTCGTCCATGATGATTAGGTAGGATATGGTTGAGCAACCGACCTTAAAAATTTGTGCTTCCTAGAGGCAACCAGACTTTAAATTTATTGCTTTCCTTTATTTTTAGTTTTTAATGTACGTTATTGGTTTTTCTCTTTCTAGCTTATTTGAAAAGATTTTATTTGTAGAGCATCTATTTGAGGCTGCATCTTAAAGCAAGCTTATCCTTCCTTTCAACATGCTCCAAATTTAGGGGAGTTTCTCTATACCACTTTTAATTTGTCCCCTGTTTATTGCTTTTATCTTGATACATTGAGGACAATGTATGTTCTGAATATTGGGGATGGTTTGGGTATTGCTTGTTTTGTGTTGATACATATTTGGCAGTCCTTGAGCATTTGAACTCTAACTTATGTGATTTGCTTTCTTGTTTGCTTTGTTGCTTGTGCTGTTATTATGACCGTTGATGATACACTCATTGGGATCTTGTATGTCTGAGATAATGTAGGAAGAAAACAAGCATAATTTTTTAGCCTTTAAAAAAATTTTCTTCCATTTTTTCATGCAAACTTGAGTTCTTTGACTACCTATTCTATGTCTTGCATCTTAAAGTAGCTTTATGAGGCCTATATTTTTGTTGTCACCCCGAAAGACTTAGGAATAGGAGTAGGCTCGCTTAAACTTCAACTTAGTAATACTTACACAAGAAAATAAACTAACCAATTTTTCCACTTATTCAAAGAAAAGAGAGAAGAAAAAACAAGAGAAAAAAAAAAAAGAGGAAACAATAAAAAAAACTTAAAAAGAAGATGAGAGTTAATAAAGAGAGGTTTAATTTTCTTTCTTAGGAGCATGATTAACCTGAGGTGGCTATGACACCCGTAGTTTCTCTCTGAGTTACAATGTTCTCGAGAAATGAGTAGTTTATGCATATCTAAAGGAACTCGACCCGTAGTTGGATTTCTTTTCGTAACTCGTATAGAGAAGTCAAAATGAAAATAGTTTATTTGGAAAAAAGTTTCCCCTCCATTAGCTTAGAAAAGAATAAAATGGATAACAAGAAATGAGGTCGTTTTCCCGTTTTTCATGTCATTGCCACTTTGGAGTCTAAGAAGTTTAATTTTTGACATTGCTAGCCAGAGTACAGGGAAAAAGAATTGAGGCCCTTAAAAATCTATTACGAGTTTTGCTTAGACTTAGGTAGAAGGACTTTGAACTCACTTATGCATGAATAGATTTTAAGAAGCTTTCTTTAAATTGCCTCATTTGATTATTTGTTTATGGATTATATTGTTAATTGTATGTGTGATCTTATTAGACTATTAAAATGAGAGTAATGAGCCTAGTAATTAAGCAAACATATTTTTGTGCATGATTGTATGTTTTTGCCTTGCTGGGGACGAGCAAAAATTAAGTTGGAGGTGTTTGATAGCACCATAAAGTACTATTTTCTCTAGCTTAATTCATGCTCGTTCGTAGATTTTACATCTTTATTATGCTATTTTTTAGATATTGAGCAAAACTAAGAGGTAGAACAGACATCCAAAGTCAAAACGGAACAAAAATGAACCAAAATGAAGCTTCGTAGTATCAATAGTGAAGAAATGATGAAAAATGACCAAAATGACCAAAATGCCCTTGGAGCATCGCAACTCTGCATCTTACACTCTACCTTACGCTTGAAGGCAATAGCTGATTATTCATACAGCATTGCAACAGTCCAAAGTTTGACAGACACGGGCGAGGCACGTGGGTGAAGGAGCATAGGACATGGACATTGTAATGCTAGGGCTTTACGTTGCGGTACGTAAAAGCCAGCGTTGCTACGCTGTCCTTCACATTGCAATACTCTGCACATTATATATATTTAATTTTTCCTGATTTAGGGCATTCTATGCTCGATCTCCCAGACTCCAGCCTCTATTCTCTCTGCATTTTCTTCCCAGTATTAAGTTCTTTGTATTTTTCATTTAGTTGAAAGATTATAACTCATATTGCCACATTATGAGTGTGTAAGGTACATTATTTCTAGCTTAGAATAGGATTGAAACTTATCGATTATTGGTTGTGAGACTTCAAATTCTAGTTGTTGCTAAATTTTATTTGTTCTTGATTAATTCTAACTTCTATGCTTAAGAAACATTGATGATTTGGTCACCCATTGAAATTTTCTTTGATTACTAGAGAGGAATGCATCGTTATGTATGAATCTCATTAGGTAGGGTGTTGCATGTTTGAGGTTTATTTTCAAGTTGTTTAGGGCAACTCTTATTTGTTAATTGCATGATTCACTGAAATCAAGAATTAAACCAATTGGTAATATGGCTTTCTAATTGCCAATTATCTTGACTAAATACCTAGGCTTAATGTGTATGTTGAATTACTATGGATGCTTGAACCCAGTTAGTTGAGCATATAAGATAATTGAGAAATAAATTAATGTATTAGAGCATTTAGCTTTGGACTTCAAAGTAGACTACCTAAGAATAAAGTTAAGAAAGTAATGATTTTTTAGTGTTCAATGAACAACCAAGTAGATAAGTGGATTCTGAGTATCCTAAGTTAGGTTTCATTTAAATTCTCTTTTAAATTACGTTTTTACATTCATGCAATTTATTTTTCCTTGCAATCAAACTCTCAAAACCCCTGTGACCGATCAAATTCATTGATTAGCTAAAATTTAAAAATTTTCTGAGGAGATGGCCTGGTCTTGGCACTTATATTATGTACTAGTGTAGGTATCTTAGATTAGAGTTGAAAATTTATTTGATAAGTAAGGATTTAAGGCATTGACAAATTTCTGACTATCATCGCTTGAAACTACATGTGCGTACAAACGCCCAGATCCGTTTTGTTCAAATCCCCGTCTATCGTCGTCTAGACCTACTCGCGCACACAGACCCTTACACCTCCCTTGTTTTCTTCTCACATCAGCCCGTTTCAAGACCAGTTCAGTTTCAGTCAGACCGATTCAATCAGGCCAGTTTGGCGAGTTAGGTCGATTTGGTAAATTTAGAGAGACCGGTTTGGTTCGGTTTAATTCACCTACTTAATTGATTCTACTATTTAGTCAATGTTTTTCATTCATGAGTTTCAATCTCTATTTTTGCATTTGTGGGTCTTTATTCCATTTTAAAATCCTCTAAGATTTCTGTTCCATCTTTAGATTCATCGCTTGTGGGTCTTTATTTCTAGCCCATAAGTTCCTTGTGTTTCCATTCTTTGTGGGTCTTTGTTTTCTGTCCAAAAGTTCCTTTATTTACGTTCTTCATGGGTTTTTGTTTTCAGCCCAAACTTGTCGTGATTTGATTCGAAAATTTTCTTCAGTTTTCGTCATCTACCACATTGAATTTCACCCAGCCACTTCACTCTATTGCTCACAAATTCAAGTTGGTCATCACTTTACCACCTTGAGTTTGAGGGAAGATGTTAATGTAAATTACAGTTTATGTTTATGAGATGTAATTTACCTAATTAATATTTTCCTTTTCTAAACTTTCTTTTCCTGTATTTTCCTTTGTTGTTTTTTTGGTGTCTTTTTATTCATCTTTGTAAAGATATGCTGATTATCATGATTATTAATAAAATATACAAAACAACAGCTAGAATCTTTAAATGTCAAAAATTATAAATGTTCGATATTTTTAGATAATCATGTTTGTTTTATAGGAATATTTTTGCAGATATCTCGGATAATTGTGTATGTTTGTAGATTTTTACTTGAAAAAATATTTTAAATTTATATAATGTTTAAAGAATGCCCTTATAGTTATCCATTAATTTATAATAAATTTCTATAATTTAATAATTTAATAAAACATCACTATTTAAATGTTTTAGAATTTAAAATTGTAACTCTCACCTTCTACTACTATAAATAAGAGATTTCTCCATCACTCTTTTTCACCAACCCCTAGAACTTTATTATTTCTTCATTTTTTTCTCTCAACATATTCTTCTAAGAGACTCCAATCTTTAAAGCATCTAAAGATGATGGTATGCATTCATTTATAAAGGATGATGCATGTGTATGCATTCATTTTGTAACAGATGATGTATGTGTCAGCTATATCTTGAATTTCTAATCATGTGATGTTTTTTTTAATTACAATATGGGATGAGAGATTCGGACCACAAACTTTTTAATTACTAATATATACTATTTTTCAGTTAAGCTAAATCACTTTGCCTTAGACATGTGATGTTACGACTTAACTTTCATGAAGTTTAATAAGAGTTTTTGTATACCAATTATTCTCAGAGCAAATTTATTTATAGAAATATGAGTGTATTAGGTTATTTTTTTTTTTTTTTTTTTTTCCTTTTATAATCAATATATTATTTTTTTTATAATACTTTTTGACAAAAAAAAAATTAGTGGTATATCAGAAACTTATGTTCTTCAATGAGAAAATAATTCCATAATTAACCTAATGTCTCACAAATTTTTCATATTTAATTATCAACAACAAATTAAAAATTAATCATCAACGATAATTTGCATGGACTATGAACTAGAACAAAATACTACAAGTTTTTGTCATTTCATTCTTGGATCAGTTAAATATTTTTTCTTTAATTATAGCGGTAAATTAAAAATCAAATTAAGTAAACAAATCTATAGTTATATCTAAAATTTATAGTCTATAATTATATTATAATCTATATCTATATCTATACCTATATTTATACTAAAAGAGGAGGATCTCTAAAACAAAGTATACTTTTTGGTATGTTTTACCTTAATTTTTAATGCATTTCAAATATTTCCTTACCATCTTACGTTTGAAATAGGAGAATTTCATTTAACACTACTAATATATATCATATATATTTTATATAAGTAGTGTTTGAATTTTTTCTTTTTAAATATTTTTAAGAATACACGAAACACATGTGTATTGCAGATAGTAATACCTGGTACATAAAGAAGAGTAAAATGTAAAAAGACGATTGCCTTCAAAATGGGAATCAAGAAACTTTAATATTTCAGAGGACATCCAAAAATTCTAGAGATGCTATCCGTATGGATATTTTAAGATGTTCGAGAATTTTCAGATGTCAGTTATTTTACATTACCACCAAACAAATACGATAATCTAGATGTCCATCCCATGAGAATCTTAGATGCGTGCAAACAACTCCTAACATGTACTTTATATCTTATCGATAGGAGAAAAATGATATTTTTAACATTTAGTGTTCACTTTTAACTTGGGATGCCTAGCAGGTTTATTTTCTATCCATTCTATCATCAAATACACCATATCAATAGGATTAAAAGGGTCATTATCAATGATATTTGACCATTTTTCTTTCTTTCCGGGGTTGTTTTACATGCTCCTTTGGTGTATCCTCAAATATCAAAATATTTTATATTGTAAATTAGTGATAATTACTTAATATTGATAACAAAAAAATTGATAGAAAAAAATAGTATAATAGTGATACATACACATTATTGATACAATTCATATCATGCATACTATTAGCAACCATTTGTCATTGATTTACTTCATATTGGATATATCACTTATGTATCTATATAATTGATATATCTTGCATGAAATATATCAATAAAGCATATATATGAAGAAAAACTATCGAGAATAAAAAAAAGAAAAAAAGAAAAAAGAGAATAAAATAAACAATTAAGCTTTTCACATGTTAGAGAGCGAAGAAGATTAAAAAATCTTAAGTAGAATTCAAAGATCAAATGATAACTAACCCTATACGGATTGAAGATGAACGAAAATTAAAATGCACTACTTTGTAATGTTGAGGATGAATGAAAAGAAGAGGAATCTTGAGAAGGAGATTCAAGAAGAAAAACTACTGCTATGACAAAATCTATACATGCTTGCAAATGGAGAAAAAGAAATATAGGTAGAGATCACATTTTATGTTTGTTAAAATTATAAAACTGGAATACGAAAAAAAATAAAAATAAAGATCTAAATATTTTGCTATATTTGCCAAATAACCTCAAAAAAATGTTTATAAAATACCCAACCTATTTTGCTACCCATTACAATTTTTCTTATAACGATGTGCGACATAATTGTAAAAGAAAACAAATAAATGTTTTCAAGGAAAAAAAAATCTACGAAAAAGATGAAAAAAAAAAAAAGACGAAAGCAAAAAACATGCCCTCCCGTAGAAACGAATTACGGAACCTTCAGTTTACAAGACTAACGCTCTACTACTGAGCTATAAGGGCTTCTTGACCAATAGCTGTTAGATTACGTATTAGACTTTACTTTAGAATTAATAAATTAGGAATATTTATTAGACATAAAAAATAAATTAAGGTACTTTTAGAGTTTAATATATGTTTTAGATAATTGATCTTACAATAAAATAAATAAATAAATAAAAAGAAATAAGAAGTTTTGTCATTTAGGGGTAAGGATTGATATGGCGTGGGCAGTGATTGAGATGAATTAATGCTCATGCGGTCCATTGCTTAATATTTATCTTTTATATTATGGTCCACACACGTACCTGCTGCCCAGGCTTTAGTGCACACTACTTTTTATTTTTATTTTTCCTTGGGGATTGCTAATTTATGGTCGCGGTTGCCCAAAACAATTTCTAAGTAAATTTGGATAGATAAAGTGACCTAACTTCTTTGTGGCAATAACCCTAAACTTGTATTTGAGGGAACAAAGTAACTTACCAATTAGGATGGAAATTGTGGTGTTGACCGTACATAGTTTGATGCTTAAGTCAAGAAGTTCAAAGATAAAATTTGTTATGAAATTTTTAGTGGAGAGTCAACTTACCTTATTTTTTTTCACCTTTCTTGCTTTTTTATAGGGTCGAATATGACCTATTCTTTCTTCGATTAGGTTTTCTTATTGCTCTCCACCTCCTATTTTTTCTAACTAGGCTATATTGTGTGAGAATGCATGATTTGGGGGGTTTCCCAAGATCGACGGGCTAATTGGCTTTGGGCCAAGTCACCCCTCCTCTTTGAATCCATGTTGGGGAGATTCATATGTGAGTTGTATGATATGGTGGCTCGACCTTGGCCTTGCTCGAGGTCAATCGGGCTGATTTGGCTTTGGGTCGAGTCAGCCTTTATCCCTAGGCCCATCCATCCTTTTCTATGTCGATTTCATAGTCCAAAATTATCAATCACATACTATTCATATTCATAATTTAACATATCAATAAAATGATATAATTTATTTCATAAACCTTATATTATTATTAACTTTTACTATCATGACAAGTAATAGATGGAGGTAGTATGAAAAATTCGCCCTATATTACAGTGGTACTTTTTTTTTTTTAGTTCCTCTCTATGACTAGTCTAACTCTGCGTTAAATTTTGTTAGTACACAATAATTACGAGATGAGAAATTGAACCTTTGATCTCAATAAACAAAGTTAATGACAATTAACTACTAGTTAAGTTCACTTTAATTACTTTTCACCAAATTTGAATATGACTCAAGATGTCTATACATATACTCACAGCTAAGAGGTTATAAATTTTTATCACCTCACTCTTAAGTATCTAGGAAATGTAGGGCTTGGAACAAGATGATGTTTGGAACATTTTTAGGTACCTATCTTCGTTTTAGAGTAAATCTTATACAAAATCTTTGAAAAATATTTAGCTCTATTTAATAACAATTTGGTATTTTTGTTTTTAGTTTTTTTTTAAAAAATCATATATGTTTAATTATTGTTTTTGGTTTTCTACTTTTTATAAATAAAAAAGTGATGGTTGGTAACTATTTTTTGTTTTCAATTTTTTAAAAATTGAAGCAAAAAATATATTTGACAATTTCTTTTTCCTTAAAAAAATAAAAATAAGTCTAGGTGAATTTTTTAATTATATATATATTTTTTATAATAATGAAATCAGACTATTTTTTTTATAATAAATTTATCTTTTTATTTTAATTTTTTAAAAAATCCATATTGATAAATGTATGATCAATATTTTATATGCACAAATTAATTATAAATCAAATAAAAGAATTATAAAAAATAAACATATCGATAAAATAAAAAAAATAGTTTTATTATAGAGTATAATGAAACAGTAAAAAAAAATTAATTTGAACCCAACAAATTCACATTGTTTCCTTAAGACAAGATAAATTTGTTCCTTTTATGACGATCAAAATATTATAAACAATTGTCTCCCGCAAGTTCGGACATATTAGTAACATGTGAATGCGACACTTGCACCATAGAAATCAATGAATATTACAGTGTGTGAGTAATAGTATGTAAATGAGATTGAGAATTTGGGAACAATTCACTATATTTTATTAATAAAAATAGAACACTCAATTGGATATCAAACAAATATGTATTTAAAGAATGAAAAACAAAAAACCAATTAGTTATCAGATGTGAGGTATATATATATATATTGATAATAGCAAACATACACAACAATTACAAAGAGGAAAAAATAAGATCTAAACATTCTTCTACAATTACACTAGACAAAAAAGAAGGTCCTTCTTCAATTCAAATTTGATTAGTCCGATGCATGAGAGCATCCTTAGCCAGCAAATGAGAATCACGATTACTTGAGACGAGGAGTAAAGCGAGAAGACCATCAAATTAAAGGAAGTAGGTCACGCTTGAAAGTAGGATTGACAAAATTTCTCGTGGGGCCGGGTCCCCGTAGGGCCTTGTCTCGATCAGGGTGGGGATGGGGAGGGTATCCCCACCTCGTTTCCGACCCCAACCCCAACCCCGCACCGTTTAGATTTTTAATATATTCTTATATATATATTAGATATTTTAACTTTTTACATTTAGCTTAGTTTTTCATTTGGCCCAATTTAAGCCCAACAAAAGTATCCAAGCCCAAACCAAAGATAATTTAGGAAAAAAAAAAGTCTCCATGTTGAAACAAAAGGGAAAACGGGGAATAGGCCCCGTGGGGACCCATTTCCGCGACGGGGATTCCCCGCCCCCGTCTTCACCTTCAAATGGGGGGATGGGGGCAGGGATGGGGGTAAATTTCCCTATCGGGGATGGGGACGAGGAACTCCTCCCTGCCCTGACCTGACCTCATTGCCAACCTTACTTGATGAAATAAATCAGACCACCCATTTCAGATAACACCTAAGCCACCTGTGATCAATCTGACTCAATCACCAAAGGTCGTATGCCAACATCAATAGGCAGGGATATCCCAACTTTCATCGCCATACCCTCAGCCAACTCAACAAAAGAAATTGGGCCGAAATTGGGCTAATGTAATATGATGCCAATAACATAACTCGACCATCAAAATTGCGGATAATGGCGCCAACCAATGTTAAAAAGGATTATGGCAGAAAACTAGCATCCACTTTGAGTTTAAACCACAAGTCAGACGATAGGTTCCAACTAATCGACCTTTGATGGGGCAATTATTCAATGCTTCGCTGCCTTTTGGCATTGGCCAGAGGATAAACACACAAAAGTTTCCTTGCCCAATCACTAACAGAAACAAACGTCTAATCGGTCTTGAATAATCGAGTATTTTGATGATTCTAACACCCCCAAAGGAAAGCAACCATTTCTCAAAAGCTAACCATCCAAGCTGGACTTGCATATCCATAAGTAAGGTGCACATTGATAAACTCGACATAAAATTCCATAGATGAGCAAAATGTGACAAATTCCATTCAACACGAGAGAATGTTTACACGTCCAAAAAATATGTATAACATCCTCTCCTGATTGACCACAAGCCATACAGATTGACAAGATGTCAATCCCGCAACGAGATAAAATAATGTCAAAGGAAGTAAATCAAGATATAAAGAGGAAGATGATGAATTTGACGAGATGTTTTAGCAAACAACTGCAAAGGCCACTCAGTAACCACTTTTCACAGAGAAAGTTTTTCTTATTTCAGCATGCCAAATGTGTCAGTTAGGAGAAAGAGAACCCTCAGTTGGAAAAGATTGAATTAGATGGCCTTTATTAGGGTGAAAATAAAGGGAAAGCAATGAGGTATCCCAAGTACCTGCATAAAAAAAATCAAAGACACCATAGTAGAAGTAGAGGGGAAGGGAAATAGATGATAGAACCTAAAAATCAAAATCTCGTGGAAGCCAATTAATGCTATAAATTCTAATGACCCAATTAGTCTTAACCCGACACCTCAGACCCTTCTTTTGTAGATCATGGCCCCAAAGAAGACTTCACCATATAAACGAAGGGCGCCAACCTAGAGAAGCTGATAAGAAGACCTCATCATGAAAATCTAGCTTTCATAACAAAACTTAATAAGGAAAATGGATGATTAAGTAAACGACAACCTTGTTTAGCTAAGAGGGATTGATTAAAGCGAAGAAATGGATTTCCCCGTGGAAGCGTGTGAACGGTGTATAATTTGAATTTAGTTCGTGTATAGAAAAATTGAGAAGAAAACGTGCATAAAAAATAGGATAAATATTCAACACCTAAGCATGCTTTCTACAGATAATTAAGAGAGAAAGAAACTCACCCTTGACGAACCACAAAACTTCATGAGAATCCCCTTCGAGATCACAAACAATGTTACTTTGGAATCACAGAAACACTTCCTCCAAGTTGGACACCACCAAGCAGAGATCTTGTTATTATCAAGGAACAAGGAAGATAAAAGTGTGGGCTCCAAAAGAGTTCTTGGTAGAGGGAATTTTCAAAGAGATCGAGAGAGTGAGAAAATTATGAGAGCTTTTCTTAATTCATTTGTTATGTATTTTTCTCAATAACACAGACAAGGAAAGAGGGAGGGAGAGGGAGTTATGTTAATATTATATTAAAACAAAAATGATTAATATAATATTTATATTATGGTTAACTAACCATTAATAAACCATATTATATGCTTTTATATTCATATTATAATGCAACTTTCTCTTATAACCTATAGTTTTAATATGAATCAAATAAGTAGCATATTTATGATTAACATATTATATATATAAATCCTATTTATATATATAATATTTGAATCTCAGTCAAATATTTTTCTCTCACATATTATATAGCTTTAATTATAAATCATATTTATAATTAACTATATATTATAATATATAAATATACATTATATTAATCATATTAATATAATTAATTACTCAAATTCCCATAAATAATTTGAACAATTCAAATTATTCCAAAAATAATTATTCCTTATTTTTATCCTTAACGAGCTAACAAATTTCCATAAATAATTTGAACAATTCAAACTATTCCAAAAACAATTATTCTTTGTTTTTATCCTTAGCGAGCTAACAAGAGGACCTATATATTAGAAGGTTCAATGATACGAGATTAATCAACTAAACTCTTTAATTAGTTAATCAACACTCATTAATTGTCGGTTACTCCACTAAAGACCGACAACTGCACTCTTTGTACTGTAGATATATTTCTGTGTCCATTGGATATAACCAATCAACAATGAGTTGACCCTTCACAAACTGCTCGTAACTACAGGTGGACCAAAATTACTATTTTACCCCTATAGTTATATCTAATTCCTTAAATGCTACTGATTCCTCTAATGAACAAATAGCTTATAATCTAACTATAAACTAACCCCTCCCAGGCCGACGAGAGGACGAGGCTTCATTACTTAAGTTTCAGAATTAGTTATTAAAGGAGCAATTTATCTACTTTCCTTAATAACGGGAATGAGTGAATTCCAAGGACTATTAGGAGTGAATTCCCTAAGTCCCTGAAAACAGTCCTTATTAACTGTCTACTAATGCCATATTCTTTACATAAATCAACAAATTTCTGGTTCAAGTATTCAAGACCAATATCAGTTCTCAGAGTTTTTAATTATTTGAATTGATTTTATTGAAAATTTAAAAATTAAGAAAATTCATTTGATTTTTTTTTTTAAATCCAAATTTTCTAACTAACCCTAACACCTCAAATCCCACTTGAATAGTGCTCAATTTGGTATCACTTTGAGACTTATTTTAATTTTCATGAATTCTTCTACAAGTAAAAGAATTATTTGCTGAAAAAACTTCATGCATTTTTGAAATTTAAGAGACAATAGTTCTCTCTAACTCCTTGATACCAATACTCTCTCGAACCTCAAATTTCCGTTCAATTACATCACAAATTGGATCCTACAATCCATTTTAAGACTGGATAATGGTAGAGAAGACTCTAGCTGTGGTCCATAAATTGTTCGTGATCCGAGACGAGCTAGAAATTACATCAATTTGAAGTTCTACAAAGGTTGTATTCTAAAACCCTATTTTCTTCCTTCGAACATGCATGCTTTAATCCTAAAATTACTGTAGTTAGAGTACTTAGAGCCCCGATTGCTTTCACATGTGTGTTGTATACTCTTACAATTGGTATCAGAGCATGTATTAAGCACTCAGTTTGCATTAATTTTAGTTTGGTGGGTGTTAATTCATGTGATGAATGCAATGGTTGATGAAGTGGATATATTATAGCTTTGACATAAAAATTTACCTTAAATTCAGTTGTAATTGTTGTAGTTGGCCCCTTGTTTATGGGCTTTTATAATGTGAAGAAGGGTCTGTAAATTTTCTAGAGTTATTAGAGTTGAAATTATGTTGTAATTGGAAGAATTCAGAGTGAGGCGCAATAAGAAAAGTAGCAGGTTGCTACTTTTGTCAAGTTGCACCACGACGCTCCTTCAACATCATCGCAACGCTATTCTTCAGCAAGCCCAAAAACGCACGCGCATGAGGCAAGCGGTCCAGTTGGACCAGTTTGACTCGATTTGGCCTGGTTTGGTGCATTGGAGGTCTGGTTCAATGGTTTTTCAGTTGGTTCGGGCTGGTTCGAAGTGTTCGAGAGTGGTTCAGAGCAGTTGTTAATTTATTATTGTAATAATTTAGCTATTTTCTTGCTTAGGATGCCAAAACTGGTCCACTTTAGTGTGTGTTTAATTAATTATGCATTATGAATGTATGTTTTAATTAAATTAAATCTTGTTTGTGCATAAAGTATGCCATGTAGATTTAAAATCCCACCATAGGAAAGCATGTTGCATGCATTGAAAGTATATTATAAGTGTTATGGTATATAGTATGCATGTGTAGGTTTTCATGAGATTTAAAATAAGTTGTTATATCAAATTGTGAAATGTATGATGTTTGTTATGGAGAATGGCTAAGTTATAAGTGTTATAAAATGAATTAGACATTTAAAATCTATAACAAAGATAAATGCATGCTCACCTAGGATTAACAAATGAAAACATGTTTTAATAGTTAAAATAGGTCGTCATCTTGTAAAACTTCGGTTACAAACTCACCCGACAATATCCTGTCTAAGGCTGGAGATACTTAAGTTAAAGGTTTACAGAACACTTGTTACCTGGGGATCGAGCCGGTTCTTGAGTTTTGTTAACCTGGTTTTATGAGCATGCACGAACGATGTGAAGTAATAAATGGTTTTTCACTTAGACATTGTAGGTTAAATCCATTATAAAAGTTATACTAGGATAAACACCTAGACTTAAGTTGTATTTAATTAGTCGGAATATACCTAAGTAAAATTTTACCCAAACCATCTAGAACACTTCAGTGGGAGATTAATGATGTATATGATATATTATTTTTAACTCTCACGTCTATAAGAGTTCACACTGTGAGATTCATGCTCGACTTCGTGTCATTTTTAGTTGACCACTCCATTTGGGAAGTGTTTGCATGGTTCAATAGCAAGATGAATAGAAAAAGTTGTTCATAGTAAGTGGGAGAAGGAAGTGTGTAAATACATTCTACGTTCTTCTCCATTAGGTTGCACCGTGAGATTCCTATGTTTTGCCTACGTGTCATTTTTAGGCGACCACCCATTTGAATGGTTGATTCATAGGGATTGGAACAATGCAAACTTCATAAATAGATAGAGTCTCTTAGGTATGTCTTCAACATGGTCTACCCCTCGGTAGCTTGTTGATACTAATCTCTAGGATCTAAAAATGGCGGGTTACACTTACAAGAATTACTAAATGTTAGTAAGTTCTTGACCAAAAAGCAATAACTTCATGCTATAGGAATAAGAGCTATTTTGGTATTAGTATTTAGTCAAGAATGTCTTCATTCAGTGAAGAAATAATTGACTGTCCCTTGGTAGCGGTTGTTTGACTCATTGAAGTATCGTTGCAAATTAATTATGAGTTATGACTATATTATTACTTTTGCTAAAACTTGATTGGATTTAATAAGCTTTTGACTAATAGTTTTTGTTTATATTTTCAACGTGTCAAACTCAATAATTCAACTACTCGCTTTAGATAAGTTTAATAGAGATAATTACTCAACATGGAAATAAAATATAAACACAATACTAGTAATTGATGATTTGAGGTTTGTTTTAACGGAGGAATGTCCTCCAGTTCTTAGCTCGTCAACAAACCGATTTTTTGTAAAGATAGATTCATTTTACTTGAAAGTGTATTTTATGTCCATGATATGAGAAGGAATTTAATATCTATCTCTTGTTTTTTGGAACAATTGTATAAAGCATCTTTTGATATTAATAAAGTGTTCACTAGCTCAAGAGGTGTTCAAATATATTTTGCAAAACTTGAAAACAACTTATATGTGTTAAAACCAACTAAGGAAAAAGTTATTTTGAATGCTAAGATGTTTAAAATAGCCGAGACTCAAAATAAAAGGCAAAAAGTTTCTCTTAATGCCTATCTTTGGCACTTAAGACTTGGACACATTAATCTCAATAGGATTAGAAGATTGGTCAAGAGTGGACTCGTAAGTTAGTTAAAAGATAACTCTTTACCTCCGTGTGAATCTTGTCTTGAGGGTAAAATGATAAAAAAGTCTTTTACAGGAAAAGGTCTTAGAGCCAAAGAACCCTTATAACTTGTGCATTCAGAACTCTGTGGTCCATTGAATGTCAAAGCAAGGGGAGGGTTCGAAACTCTTGAAAAGTTCAAAGAATATAAGGTTGAGGTTGAAAACCTGTTAGGTAAAACAATTAAAACACTTCGATAAGATCTAGGTGGTGAGTATATGGACTTGAATTTTAAAGGCCATTTGATAGAACATGAAATCCAATCCTAGCTCACAACACCCGGTACACCTCAGCAGAATGGTGTATCGAAAAGGAGAAATAGAACCCTGTTAGACATGGTTCATTCAATGATGAGCTATACTCAGTTACCTAATTCATTTTGGGGATATGCAGTATAGACTGCGGTATACATATTGAACATGGTTCCTTCAAAAATTGTTTCTAAAACACCTTATGAATTATGGAGAGGGCATAAAGGTAGTTTACGTCACTTCAAAATTTGGGGATGCCTGACACACATGTTGGTGAAAAACTCGAAGAAGTTAGAACTGTTCAAAACTATGCCTATTTGTAGGATACCTCAAGGAAATGAAAGGTGGTATGTTTTATGGTTCTCGAGATGACAAAGCGTTTGTATTGACAAACGCCACATTCTTAAAGGAAGACCACATGAGAGATCATCAACCTTAAAGTAAACTAGTATTGAATGAAATTTCTAAAGAAGCTACAGATAAACCAACAAGAGTTGTTGATCAGATCGATCCTTCAACAAGAGTTGTTGATGAAGATAGTACTTCTGGTTAATCACATCCTTCTCAAGAGTTAAGAATGCCTCGAAATAGTGGGAAGGTTGTTTAACAGCCTGACCATTACATGGGTTTAACATAAACTCAAGTTGTCATACTTGATGATGACATTGAAGATTCATTGACCTTTAACCAGGCAATGAATGATGTAGACTGAGACTAGTGGATCAAAGCCATAGACCTTGAAATGGACTCTATGTACTTCAATTTGGTCTGAAAACTTGTAGATCAGCTGGTTGGGATAAAATCTATTGGTTGTAAATGGATCTACAGAAGGAGAGACCAAGCCAGTAAGGTACAAGCCTTTAAGGCTTGATTGGTGGCAAAAGGTAATACCCAAACAAAGAGGGTAGATTATGAAGAAATCTTCTTTTTTGTTGGCATCCTAAAGTCGATTAGAATACTCTTGTTTGTAGCTGCCTTTTATGGTTATGAGATTTGACAAATAGATGTCAAGAAAGCCTTTTTGAATGACAATCTTGAAGAGAGTATCTATATGGCTCAATTAGAGGGGTTCATTGAACATGGTTAGGAGTAAAAGGTTTATAAGCTAAAACGATCCATTTATAGGTTCAAACAAGCTTATAGATCCTGGAATATAAGATTTGACACTGTGATCAAATCTTATGGTTTTGAACAGAATGTTGACGAACCTTGTGTTTACAAGAAGACTGTCAACAAAACTGTAGCTTTCCTAGTATTATATGTTGATGACATCCTACTCATTGGGATTGATGTAGGATACCTGACTAATGTTAAGTAGTGGCTAGTAACAAAATTCTAAGTGAAAGATTTAGGAGAAGTTCAGTTTGTTCTTAGAATGGATACTGTTTGGAATCGGGAGAATAAAATGTTAGCCATGTCCCAAGCATCTTATATCTATACAAGATGTTGTCTAGATATAAGATGCAGAATTTCAAGAGGCGTATGTTACCTTTTAGGCATGGAATTCCTCTATCGAAGGAGCAGTATCCTAAGACACTTTAAGAAGTTGAGGACATGAAACGTATTTCCTATGCATCAACAGTTGGTAGTCTGATGTATGCCATGTTGTGTACACGACCGGAGATATGCTATGCAGTAGGAATCGTCAGTAGTTTTCAGCCCAATCCTGGATATGATCATTGGACTACCGTTAAAAATATCTTAAGTATCCTTGGAGAACAAACGACTATATGCTTGTGTATGGTGTTAAGGATCTGATCCTTACAGAATACACTAACTTTTATTTTTAAACCAATATAGATTCGGAGAAATAAATTTCGAGATTAGTGTACACTCTAAATGGAGAAGCTATAGTCTGGAGGAGTATAAAGCAAAGTTGTATTTCTGACTCCACTATGGAAACAGAGTACGTAGCTGTATGCGAAGCAGCAAAGGAGGCAGTATGGCTTAGAAAGTTCTTAATCGATTTGGAAAAGGTTCCAAATATGCATCTGCCTATCACCCTCTATTATGATAACAGTGTAGTAATTGAAAATTCCAAAAACTGAGAAGCCATAAGCATAAAAAGCACATTGAGCACAAATACCATCTCATCATGGGGATAGTGCATCGAGGAGACGTGATTGTCAAGCAGATAGCCTCAGAAGACAACATTACTGATCCGTAATTAAGACCCTTATGGCTAAAGTGTTTGAGGGTCACTTAATAAGTCTAGGACTACCGGTTATATAAATCTAGGGAAAGTGGAAGAAGTCATGGGTATGTGATGCCCTAGTTTATTGTATTTATGTTTTTCTCTCACATTCAACATTGTATGTATGAAACCCCCACTAGTGTTTTAGTCCAAGTTGGAGTTTATTGGGTTGTATGTCCTAAAATTCGTGGTTTGTAAACATTAAACATATTATGTTTTACAATAAAATTGTTATTGAGGTTATTTTGTAAAAATATTATTGAATATGTGAATTGTACCTTTTTACTCTAAATCCAATAAATTATAGAACCCTTGGTTATAGTATGAATACTTGAACTTTACGTGGAGACATAAAAGTGGATTAAGTTTGAGTATATAGCCAAAACGATCTATAGTACATGGATAAGGCTGAATCGTTTATAGTATATGATACAGACGATGTGATCCTGAATCGTTCATGTGGAGATATGCGAGTGGGGGCATCGTATGCAATGAGTTTGCATAAGACCAGATCACGAAATAATCACTTTTACTTTATAATATCGTTTACTGATAAGACTGATTATTTCAATTCGATGACCTAGGTAACTTGATCTTAATCTTGAGCTAACTATGAACTTCTATTTATTTGGGATTATCCTTTAATTTGTATGAGTGAGAGTGGCTCAATATCACCGACTCAATAAGCCTTCCATTTTAAGGGTAAGACCGGGTAGATAGTTGGGGACGTAGTTTTGAAAGATGGAATTCTCTCCTACCTAATCCTAGGGATAGTAGATAGTTTTTTTCTCTCAAGTGATGACTCTGGGACTTGAAACAAAAGCCCTACCCTCTCAATGGCCCGAGAGGGACTCAGTTTAATGGTTGGACCACAAACCAATTGTTCATAAGAGGATTAGTGGGACTTTAGGAGCAAGATGTAATTACAAGGGTAAAATAGTAATTTTGACCCAACAATATTATGAACGACCTGTGAATGACCAAATTACTAAATATGGTTAAATCAAGTGGACATAAATATATCTACGTGAGGAGAGTGCAACTACTGGGCTTTAGTGGAGTGTCCCGATAGTTAACGAATGTTGATTAATTAGGTTAAAGAGTAGCCGGTTAATCTTGGATCGTTGGAGCTCATGATCTGTAGGTCTATTAGGTCCCCTTACTAGCTCATATCGAACTAAACCTTAGGATAGTGTAATGAGAGAATTTAAAATGTTCAAATTCGACTTAAGGAATTATAGTTGATTATATGCGATATAATTAACGCAAATTACATAGTTCAATTGTTGAATTAAACGAAATTGGAGAGTTGTAAATATCATGAATAATGATTCATGTTCGGGATTGGTGTTTTAATTAATTTAATATTTGATAGTAAATTAATTTGATTAATTAAATTGTTTAATTAATCATTTAAAATTAATTTTATTTAAAATTAATTATTAGAATTAATTTTTGTTAAGAATTGGTTTTAAAGAAATTAGTTTTATTTAAAATTAATTATTTGAATTAATTTTATTTAAAATTAAGTTCCGAATTTTGAAAATTCAAAAATTAAGAAGATTCATTTGAAAAAGAATTTTTTGAAAATTCAATTTTTAAATAAAATAAAAGGGTTAGTGAAAAAATTCAAAATTTCTCACTAAACCTAACATCTCAAATCTCAATTGAATAGTGCTCAATTTGGTATCATCTTGAGGTTTATTTTGTTTTGCATGAATTCTTCTATAAATAGAAGAAATATTTGCTGAAAAAACTTCATGCATCTTTTAAATTTAAGAGAGAATAGTTCTATCTAACTCTTTGACACCAATATTCTCTCATACCTCAAGATTCCCTTCAATTACATCACAAATTGGATCCCACAATCTGTTCTTAGGCTAAAAAATAGTGGGGAACTCTAGTATTAGTCCAAAAACCGTTCGTGATTAGAAACGAGCTAGGAATTTCATCAATTTGAAGTTCTACAAAGGTTGTATTCTGAAACCCTATTTTCTTCCTTTGAACATGCATGATTTAATCCTAAAATTAATGTAGTTAGAGTGCTTAAAGTCCTGATTTCTTTCGCATGTGCGTTGTATACTCTTACACCTGGGTCTTTCTTCTTAATAAGTAAGTTACCTGTGATAACCACCTCTTGCTTGACCATCTCTTATTTCTTTTCCTCTTTCTCAGGAACTTCAACTTTGCTTTCCTTGGGAATCTCAACGCAAACCTTCTTGCCCTTTGCATTAAGGTATTTTCCATCAGAAGATTGTACAGATTCGACCACCTCCTTAAGTGATCCTCTCTAAGCAATAGTCATATATTCCGGACATATATTGTAGGGACGCTTCCTCTTTCCTGCTTTACTTTTTTTTTTTTTTTCTTTATGTATACCATGCGTTTGTTTCTAATTCCTGCTTGGATTCTTGTTTAGTATTGAAATTTTAAGTTTGTGTCATGTTTGTTTCCTTTGCATGCTTTTGAATGACTATTTGAAAACCAACCTAGTGGATTAAAAAGATTTGGGGTACTGAATTAAGGCATTAGAATTAGGTCAATGCATATCTATCCGTTGGAAGAGGAAAAGGTGTTATGGGGAGTTGAACCACTTGAGTGTTTGGGTGACCCAAGGCGCCTCTATTGAGATTCACATTTAATGCATAGCCTACACATCACCCATATACGAAACTGTCAACTCTATCCCACACTTTCTCTCTCCCTTGCGTTTCCTTATAAAAGGTATTTATAACCTACTTCACTTTCTTTTTTCTTCTTTCTTCTTTCGACTCTCAAACCCTAGCCTTTCAGAATTCCCAGGTTCTCTCGCTGCTCGACCGCCCTCACCAAGCATCCTTCTAAGCTTTTGAGCCCTTTTCAATGGAGCACAATTTCAGGCGCTTCAGACAGTCAAAATGCGTCCCTGAACGTCACTAGAGACTTACCGGTAAGCTCTTTTTCCTCCTCCTTTATTTGTCCTTCACTCTCATCCTCGCTGTCCCCTTCATCGAAGCCCACTGCTTTATCCAAACATTCAACTGCTTCGTCTTCTTCTCGAAAAACCACCATCTGGTCCAAATCCACCACCCAACCTAGGCCATCCATCCAACCAACTCTCGTGAAGCTAGCCCAACGACCGTCCATCTCCTCTATTAACCTCCAAACCCCCAACCTTCCGTCTCTTCATCTGCCAGAATTCCTAAGTCCACAGCTTCTTCTAAACAAACGTGGCAACCTACATCCGAAGGCCCTGCCAAATTCTTTGCCACCAAGCCTTATAAGAAACCAACCCCTCCACCAACCATCCAAATTATCACACCAAACATTCTGATGCATCTTCGAACCACTCCATCACTTGTCGTGCATCCGAAAATTCCCCTAGCCATTGAACCACTGGCCACTATCTTCCCCATCGAAATGGCATAGCCTTACCTTGTCTCCTCACCAGACTCCCCACATACACCCACCAACACCCGACCTGTTACACTACCTCAACCATCTGGTGATCCTCCAAGTTCCAGCTGTCCTACATTAGAACTTACCCCACAATCCACTGACCCTAATGAGCTGACTTGTAGAGATGAGAAAGAGGTCTTTGGACCAATTCTAGCTAGCCTTGATCAAAGGCAAGTTTCTCAGATAGATCAGATGATGCATTGAGACAACATTGACACATTGGTTGAAGAAGAACCTAAACATCAGAGGGTCATAAGTGCCTCAAATCCAGTGGACGAGGAGATGGACGATGCTGACAGATATGTTATAATGCTGGAAGAAGAAAATGAAGAAAGAATGTGAGGAGTTGGCCCCAACGCATTAGAAGGGCCATTAGAACAAATGTCACGAAGAAAGAGGCATCTTATAATTGAAGAAGATGATGAAGAAGAAGAAAATCAAGTTGGAATTGGACCTGTGGTTGCAGCGCAGGAAAGCAGCTCTTCGAATTCGAGTGAGCTGGAATTCACGTAGGAAGAACACAAACCTGCGCGTCAAGGACAAAGGAATAGTGCTCTTAAAAGAGAGCTTGAGGAAGAAGTAAGGACGTTGGCCCATGAGGCAAGGAGATATAAGGAAGGTGACAAAGGAAAGAAGGTGGCAGCTGCATCAACAAAACAAATCAGATGAAGAAAACGATAATTCTATGACATTTTCGTCAAGAAGGGCTTCTTTATGGATGCAACACATTGCCAGAGTACATCATTGACACGGTCGATGTAATGGGTTGGCGTCAATTATGCGTAAGACCAACAAATATTTGGCCCCATCTAGTCTACACCTTCTACGAAAGTGAGTTTGATGAAAAGAGAGACGCGACATTGGTGGAGAACGTAGTCATTCACTTTTCTTCCAAAATTATCAACGAATCACTAAGTTGTTGAGATTTTCCTATAAAAGAAGATACCACCTTCAGAATCATAGTTAGACACCTTAGAGCCCAGACAGTTAAAAACTTTCTTCAGCACCAGTAGATAAACTCTGTTGTTGGCAAGCAAAAAGTTGGAGGGAAGACACCATTTCACCGTTGATCAAGAGGTGCTGTTGGAGAGAAGCTTGAGAGAGATATCTTCTTTAACTCTCTACCACGTTGGTTGTAGCAAGCATTAAAAATAAGTCAAAGAGGACAAGAGATTGAACTCTGCGACTTAACTTCTTCTTTTTACACTTCATTTCCATTCACCATTTCACTTCATTAAGCTGAGGTGGTTTGTATAAACACTTATTATCTTTAATTCAATCTTATCTTTGGCCATTTATCACTTCTCCATCTGTTTACCTTCAAAATTGTCTATTTGTGAATTTCCTGACTTAATGAGAGCATGAAATATGTAGCTTAAATATCCCTTATTATTTGATTAAATTGATTAAGTAATTAAGTCACTCGAGAGAGCGATTTAACTATTGAATGCATTAAGTCAGGGTGTAAAGTAAGTCTGGATAGAGTTACTCACATCTTTCACCTATTCTTTATGACTAACACATGCACCCTAGAGATAAGATTACATGTGGCTTTCGCATCGAGAGATGCTGAACTTAACATGAGCTAAAGAATAGAATTTTCAATGCATAACACATACATTTAAATTGTAAATAAGCATCTGTATCATCTTCATCTCATCTTCATTGTGCTCACATACGCTTGCTAAACTCGCTAGGAAATCAACCCATACCACTTGCACTTAGAACCATTATCCATAAATCCATTTCTCCCTCTGAACTTCTATTTCTTCTTGCATGCATGCCATTAGCTTAGCGTAAATAACAAAAAATTCTCAAGCTAATTAGGAAACATCTGTATTAGATCAAAAAATAAGGTCTGCGTTAAAACATTCTAGAGTCCCTGGGTTCGCCCTTGGACTTACCAGGAAACTTAAGTTAGATTTATACTTGGGTCTAACTTGAGAGAACTTGTATGCATTTACAAGGTGTGAACGCATCCACTACCAATGGATCACCTGATCTTCTTACCAAAAGAGATCACTCCATCATCCATCTCTATTCATCATAGTCATACATCACCATTCTCTCTAAGTACTTCAGGTGTTTGTGCGGATCCTCAGTATGTTCAGAAAAGAAGGTTGTAAGTGAATGAGACAAGTTTTGAATTCAAAATTACCTATGGTTTTAGGATAAGTGTTGTAGAGGGGCTACTAAGTAAAGTCAAGTGCTAAAAGCTCCTTCAGGATGAGCTCGACATATTGCGCCATCGTCTTTTGTTCAAGCTCTTATTCAAAATGTTCTTCTTCATTTGTGCCTTCTAAATGGATCTATTTCCTAAAGCTCTTCGTTCTCTAGCTTCTGTTCTTCGTTTCCTTTCCTCCCTACCAAGCTTTCCAAAATACAGTAAAGAATTTCAATCCTAGGAGGATCGGGTCATACAAAGAAGGAAAAACTCAAGAATGAACAAAGAACCAAAAACCTTTAAAAACAATCCTTGGCTCCCGAGAAACAACGCCAATTTGGTCATAGTGGATTTTGTTGCCAAATCCGGACGAAATAATTATCCGTATCACCACAACAAACTGCTAATCTTAGTGGCAAAACCGGGTCGAACATAAGGAGTGCTATAATTTCTTTATTTGTGTTTTCAGCCCAAGTATAACTGAAGGGGGTTTGTAAAATTGTTTTGTTGCCAATTAAATTAAAATGCATGAAAATAAAATTAAATGCTGAAATTCAATTTGAGAAAGCCTAGCTTGGGTTCTGATGGAATACACCTATTCAATATATTTGATCATAGAATTCTCCTTACTAGAGACATACAATTAATTTTACCTAACCGAATTAATTGGAACAACTAGTTAATCTGTCCTAATTAACTAATTAGACCAATTTAAATCGATGAACAACATGTAAATTCAAATTGACCTAATTGCATTAAGATCTAAGGCAAAGCTAGGTTGAATATTCAACAATGAACAACCTTAATTAAATATTCAGTTGATTCGATCTTAGGTCGGTTAAAATAATGCTCATCTAGGTGATTTGCAAGCTACCCTAATCTATTGCTTCTAATTGATTAATAAAAGATTAAATGTCACATATCAAAAGCTAATAAAAAGAAACAATCATAACATTCCCAAGTGTCAAATCTTATAATCATGAACATTCAAGATTGAATCAAATTCGAAATTACAAAAAAAAAAAAAAAAAGTTAGTTCAAAATCTCACAAACAATCAAATAGGTGAAAATTCCTAAAGACCCAAGTTAGATCGAGTACCTTAGCCCATAATAGTCATGGAAAATGCCAAGGTGTCTTGATACATTCTCAAACTAAAATAGAAGAAAAGTGGAGAGAAATTAAAGTAGGAGACGACGAGAACCATTAAAAATCAAGACTCTCTGACCTAAGCGATTGAAAAAATAATTTATAGTCATAGTCGCAACATTGCAACGTTGGTAGGAGCGTTACAATGCTCTTACCGAAAATCATACCTCAAGCGTACGACAATCGTTGCGACGCTGCCCTAAATCCGTGTGTTCTACCTTCTAGTATAGTGATAAGGTTGCGACGTTGCGACATAGGGACATTTTGGTCATTTTTTCTCCTTTGAAGCCAGGATACTCAAATTACCTCAAATTTGCTTCAGATTAATCTTGTTTAACTCCAAATGCTCGATTCTAATTCTTAAGTGCTTGATACCGACAAAATTGCAAAACAAACACATAAAATCCTAGGACAATCCCGAATTAAGCGGATCCATATAGCACATTTTCAGTGCTATCAATGATATATGCAACAATATTCACAACTTCCACCCAAAGAAACTTTTGGAAGGCTAGCATAAGATAACATGCATCTAACATTCTCCAAAATTGTTTTGTTATATTTTTTAGCTAGGCCATTTTGTTGAGGTATTCCAAGGACTGTTAAGTGTCTATTAATGCCAAAGTATGTATTGGTATAAATGCTAAAGAATAATGATAATATCAACTCTTCTACTTATATTGTTGAATTGTGTGGTGTTTGGCATTCTAGACTGGGGCATATCAATTATCATTGTTTAAATAGAATGTTAAGTTTAAGATTATTTCCAAATTTTAACATTGATGATACATAAATGTGAAGTTTTTGTTGAATCAAAGTTTACTAGAAAGCCATTTTCATTTGTGGAAAGAAGTAATGAATTACTTGATTTAGTCTACAGTGACGTATGTGACATGAAAAATACTCCCACATGAGGTGGTAAGAGATTCTTTGTCTCATTCATTGATGATTATAGTAAATATTGCTATCTATATTTATTACATAGTAAAGGTGAAACATTTAGTGTTTTTAAAACATATAAGACAGAAGTTAAAAATCAACTTGAGAAGAAAGTAAAGGTGCTTAGATCATATAGAGTGGTGAATATGAATAATCATCTCTTTATGAATTCTGTGAAGTTAATGGTATAATCCATCAAACTACAACATCTTATACACTACAACAAAAATGTTGTAGTTGATGGAAAGAAAGGAACTTTACAACACATGATTAATTGCATGTTTAATAGTTCAGGTTTACCTCACAATTTTTGGGGGAAAACTTTGCTGGGAGCAAGTTTTATACTAAATAGAATTCCATATAAGAAGACTAATAAGTCGCCTTATTGAAAGAGTAGATGATACTTCGTGCGAAAAGGATCAGTATCTTAATTTTATTTTACAGAATGTTAAAATTGTTAGAGTTAAACAACATGCAGCGGAAGTATCAAGGATCCATAAGCATTCTAATTCACTAATTTTGGCAAAAACTAAAGCATGCTCTTCATAAAAATGGGTTTTCAGAACATACCTTTGATGAACTCTTCAAGAAAATGTCCGTTCAGCTGCTGTCTTCACTTGATATCAACGTGAACCACCTCAAAGCCTTTTCTACTATGCTCTTGGAGCTTTAGGTAGAGTTGTGGGACTCAAGAACAACTTGTAGATATGGAGAAACAAGAATAGCTCACAGCAGCAAGTTGAAGAAAACAACTTCTTCTTCACCGATATTCTTCTCTCAAAATTCTGTATATCTTCCTTTTCTTCTTTTTCTCGAACAACTCCAATCTTCTTTATATATTAAGATGAACATGCAAAGAGATGGAGTGCATGACTTGCAGCTCATGCTTGGAGAATCAAAGTAGAGAAGAAAATGCTTTGTGTGTGAGCATAAAGATGATGATAATGGAGAAAAACCTTTTTCCACTTTGTGCAATCCATGCAAACTAATTTCCATTTTATTTTTAAAACAAAAAACGTTTTAGATCATTTTAATTTAAAAATTGATTTTCTTAAATTAATTTCATAAATTAATTAATTTAATATTAAATATTAATTTTTACACAATAATCATCTTTATATATTTAAATCATATTTAAATATTTATTCTCTTGTTCCGTTTAATTTGAACGTTTCAAATTAATTTCTCAAGCTATCCTAAAGCGTACCCATTTACGAGCTAGTAAGGGGACCTCACGGACCTACAGATCATGGGCTCCAACGATCCGAGATTAATCAGCTAAACTCATTAGACCGATCTAACCCCCATTCGTTAACTAATGGGTGATTCTACTAAAGCCCATAGCTGAACTCCTCTCACTGTAGATATAATATGTCCACTCGATATAACCATGATTAGTAAATTAACCCTTCACAGGTTGCTCGTAATAACAGCTGGGTCGAATCTATGTTTTACCCTCGTAATTACCTCTTATTCCTTAAGTTCCACTGATCCCCAAATGAACAATTTATTTGTGATCCAATCAACAAATTGAATCCCTCTCAGGCCAATGAGAGGGTGATGCCTCTTGTTCAAGACCCAGAATCAGCACTTGAAGGGAACAACCTCTCTACTTACCCTAATCGGGTAGGAGTGAATTCCCTCTTGCACCCTATGTTCCAAGCTATTCATCTGGTCTTATCCCCAAAATGGTAAGCTTATTGAGCAGAGGAAATTGGTCTACTCTCACCGTTTGCAGATCAAAGGATAATCTCGAACAAACAGGAGTTCATAGTTAGCTTAGGATTAAGGTTAAGTTACCTAAGTCATCACATCGAAATAGTCAGTCTTAAATAATAAATAACGTTATAAAGTAAGAGTGACAGGTTTCGTGGTCCGATCTTGCACAAAACTCATTTGCATAGGACACCCCCACTTCTCATGTCTCAACATGCACGAATTAGGATCACTTCGTATGTAGCACTTTACAACTCTTTGCAACAACTACAGAATAGGCCGCATCCAATAGTGTTACCAGAATAAGGTACCCAACCTTTATTCATATACTATAGATCATTTTGACTATTTACTCGAACCTGATCCACTTGTATGTCTCCACATAAAGTTCAAGTAGTCATATAATAGTCAAGGGACTTAGGTTTATTGGATTTCTAAAGAAAACAATATATTCAACAATAACTTTATTGAATTCTCAGAATAAGTTCTAATGTTTACAAACCACGAGTTTTAGGACATAAAACCCAACAAACTCCCACTTGGATTAAAACTCCAGTGGTAACTTATATATATGATATATAAGACTGAGTTTCTAAGTTCTATAGAGAAATACAATAAACTAGAACATCCCATACCCATATTTTTTGTCATTTGATATCTCGTACCTGATATTTCTCTCACTTGCCCTAGGTTATTAACCGTTGGTATTTCTAGTCTTACTAGATGATTCTTAAACACTTTAGCCGAGAGAATCATTGTAAACATATTAGTATACAAATAGGTTTCTTATAGGGAATTCATCTATTTCTTAATAATGACTAGGAAACACATTTTCCTTTCACTATATTGAGGTACTTTCAACTCTTTGATTAAGATGGTCTGACCTACTTTAATAACTCTTGTTAACAGTCAGAGCTAGAAATTTTAATTTCATTATACTTTGATCTTAGCCATTTAAATATCTGAATATTTGCTGATGGCTATTAACAATTTGATTCTTAACAGAAGTTGCTATGAGATAGAACAAACATATTTCTTGGAAAAACATTTCATTTATAACAAAAAATATGTACAAAAGGTTAATTAAAAGATTTAACAAAAACAAGTAATTTACATCTTCATCAGCAACTTCTCTTACTGGATGAGCTGAGCAAACGGTCTCCAGGGACAAGTTAGCCTGGCTACCTTTTTCTACTCTCTTCTGAACAAGATACTGAGGGTAGTGTCTCCTCCAATGCCCTTCATCGTTGTAATGGAAACATTTTTCTTTGCAGCGCTATCCTTGCCTTTCAATCCAGTAGGCTTCTTCTTCCCTTTCCCTTTGCCTTTCTTCACAAGAATACTCTTACTCTTTGAAGAGAAAGCAACTTCCGACTTAGAGAACATTCCTCTCTTCTCAGCAGAAGTAACATTTCCTTCTGACACCAGATCCTTTGTTTTCAACATTGTTCGGTAAGCCTGTAGCTCATTTAGTAGAGTAGTCAAATTTTATTCGATTTTATACATCAAGACATTGGTACAAAATTGCAGAAAACTCTTTGGAAGAGATTCTAGGATAAAGCTAACTTGACTTCTCTCGTCCATCATAGTATCGTTCACTTCAACCACATTAAATGGACTATCATGTCCAGGACATGTTCACGAACATTGGTCCCTTCTTTCATGCGACTATTGTAAACGTATTTGATAGCATCATGCCTCAGGGTGAAGGACGACTGTCCAAACATCCCTCTTAGAAATTCCATAATCTCCTTGGCAGTATTCATACCCTCGTGTTTTTTCTCCAAAACGTCAGACAGGCTGGCAAGAATATAAGCACGGGCTTTATCATTAGCCTGATCCATTTATCAAACGCTTCCCGAACAGTTCGGTTGGTATTTGAGCTAGGAATGGGAGGACATTCCTCCGTTAAGACAAATCTCAAATCGTCTATTGTGAGTATTGTATTCAAATTTGATTTTCATTTTACATAATTGTCCCCAATCAGTTTGTCCAAAGCCAACAATTGTATAATAGAAGTCGTCATTTTGAAATTATAAACAAATTTTATAAGTGAATTGCTTTTAAATCCAATCAAGTTTTAGCAAAGTGATAATGTATCCATAATCATTATTTTTTGCAAGGATACTTAAGTGATTTAGAACAAATGCTACCATGGGGCAGTCAAGAATTCCTTCACAAAAGTAAGACAGTTTTTGACCAAATACTATCTCCAGAATAACTCATATTTCGATAGTCATTTAGTTATTGTTTTCGATCAAGATCATTACTAACACTTAGTAGTTATCGTTTTCGGTCAAGACCAAATACTATCTCCACTGGAGGTAGCCGTTCCAATAATACTAATCTTAAAATTTTACCATTATCCTTGAAAATCTCCTTTATTAATCATTAGGCCACTGCCCTCCTTTATTTTTAGGAGCACTATTCTAAATTAATCCAATAACATCAATAAAAATAAAAACTGATTTAATTACTTGCAAACTAAGTTTATACTAATTTTTAACAAACTTATGTGCCAATTTCTAACATAAACCTTTAATTTTATCAAATTACTTATTAAAAACTTTGAAATACTGTAATATTACTTTAAAATGGAATTAATGTCGCAATTTTCACGTTTTCTATAGAACTGTTAGGAAAAAAAATTAATGTGCAGTATGTAAAGTATATTTTCATGTGCATTTGACTGAGGATGAAGAAAAAATTTAAAAAACAAGTTTTTCTCCCCTAAAAAAAAAAAAAAGAATTTTAATATAAAATAAAGTTATATTCATATTTTTAATAAAATTAGAAAATTTTCACGATAGATTCCGAATACAATTCACTATAAGCCCAAATAAATAAAAACTGATCTAATTTTGAATGAATACGATACCAAACAGAAATATATGTGGTGGGATTTAATTAAAATAAAAAAATATATTTTCTTTCCCTAACTTTTAGGGGTAGTTTTTATTTAATTTCTAAATTTTAAGATATTATACTTTTATTCATGAATATGAATTGATTACTATTTAGTCCATAAGTTTTAGAGTGTTGTATTTTATACTATTTAATTTTGAATTTTGAATCATGGAAACTCGCTTTTGTTGTACTATTTTTTCAATTTGGTCCTAGAACTTCAAGATTTATATTTTTAACCATGATTTTTCATTTGATTTTAATGTATGTTAATTATTTTTTTTAAAAAAAATTAATTATAATTAAATTAATTTTCACTAATTTTGCAATTACTATTAAATTTAATAAAAAAAATTCACACTATATTATTTTAAATTAACTAACTGAAAAAATTAACATCATAAATTCTAAAGTAGGTATTAATAAAAGCAAAATATTGAAATCTAGGACCAAATGAACATGAAACTCAAAAAAGATAAAAATAAAATTAAACTCAAAACTCAAGAATATAAAAGCATCACACATTTTTTAATTAAATTTCAAATAGAAATTAGACTCAAAATTTCAAAACCAAAATAATATATATATATTTTTTCCATAAGAATAGCTCCTACGCTCTAATGAAAGAGCAAGAGCGAGTATTGACAAACACCACCTAGTTATGATATCTTGGAGTGCCTAGTGATTCATTTCTCCGCTCGTTTCTTGATAAAAAAAAAATAAATAAAGAGCAAGAGCGAGCATTGGACAAACATCACAACACAATTTCAAACACACACAACTCAATTTGTTTACCATACAAAACACTAATTATCATAATTGAAGTGCCAATGCCACATCTTATAAAGTAAACCTTGTCTAAAAACATCTCTTTAAATTTGTTTAGATTGTAGATATTATTTTATGGGTATAAATATTGAATATCTAAAATTTAAATATCTAGATTAATTAATATTTGTATTTGTATAGGCATGTATGATAATTAATATCTTGAAGTTAAATATCTATGTATGATTTACAATTTTGTTTATAAAAATTAAATTAAATAATTACTTTATATTAAATGTAGAAGAAGAATAATTAATGAAGTCATAAATTAAATTTAGAATTATTTAACATATTGTTATATTAATAATCAATAATATAATTCTATATTAAATAGGTTTTTAGAAACAATATATTAAATGGTTAAAGATAAGATAAAATATTAATTATAAATATATTGATTGAAATTTATTAAGTCTAAACAATATATTTATATATTATAATTAATTAATTCAATAATTAGACTATATATTTACTTTTCACCTCATCTATGTCAGATGAATTTAAATTTCCATGAATAATAATATCCTGAATTTAAAAAAAGAAATTATATGTAACAAATAAAAGTATTATTATCAGATTGGAATTTCATGACAAAACTTATAAAACATAAAGGGAATCAACAAGAAGATCGTACCCAAAATATCATAGATAACGATTAAGAAAGTCGTTTTGTTTAAATTGACTTTCTTTTAAAATATTTGTAAAATTTAGCCATATATTTGAAAATAGATGTCCACAAACGAAGAGAAGAGATTAAATTTATCGTAACCTATCATACTAATATCGAAATATAGTTGGATTGATGTAATGAATAGGATGTTGATTACTTTTTGATTGAAGTTTGGTTGGGTGTAATTAAGTAAAGAGAGATTATTATTATGTATAGAGAATTGTGGTTAGGTTTTAGGGAGAGGCAGTGAGGGGGCATTGCATTGGCATATGATATACCAAACAAAAGGAGGCATCGCTATCCTTGCAGAGTCCCCCATCCCGCCGGCCCTAAACATTTTTATGATATTTATAAATATTATACATTCAAACATTATATTATATTTTATAATATAGTTGGTGTGTGTGTGTATTGGTGATAATTTTATGGGATCGGCTGCCCACTGTCACTCTTAATAATGCTATTATTTATTTAAACCCCCACATGTCTTTATGCTATCCTATGTTCCTATGCTATACTACACCGCTATCCCATAGCCCCTCTCTCCCCCACACCCTTCTTTGCTGGTTTTGTGCTTATAAAATCACTTCAATCTTCTAGTCTCTTCTTGTGATGATTTTTCTTTTGAAATCATCGAGAAGACTTTGTATCAATGATGATTCTCTTCACTTATATTATATACAATCACTTTCTTCTATAACTACTTTGTTTCTTCTTTTAACAATTCAACTCTAAGAAGAGTTCATTTTAGAAAAAGAATGGAGGTGTTTTGACTACGTGGAATTGTTAAGTCTGAGGAGTTGTTTAGTCGTGGAGTACTTCATAATGTAAGAAGTTAATAAGAGAAACGTAATAAATTAATGATAATCTTAAAAGTAGGCCCATTTGATTACGTTGGGTGTTGTTTACTTGTGTTTCGTACTCGTACTGATATCTGGGGTATCCACTTCCAAATATGCAATAGAAAATTGATTGATGAGCGAATGGTGTTCAATCTCGTACTAAAATTTGGAAATTACGTCGATACGGTTACGATTACTGTTATTGTTACTATTGCAATATAAAAATTATGACTTTGTCACCTTCATTGTTACCGTTATCGTTTGACCTTAAATGATAATGGTAACAGTAAATGTGACAGATTCATAATTTTAAATAAACGTGATATATATAAAAAAAAAATACGTTTGCAGTGATTGTTATTCGTTACGATTGATCTATCAATGAAATCTCATTATTATTATACCAATTTTCATTACGTGGTCTTAAAACTTTTAGTCGTGGGCCTTACAAATTCTTTGGTGGAGTGGTCCTAAGTGATGGGTGGTGTATATCAATACTTACTAATTACTCAACCCTGAAAAAGTGTTTGATCATCTATATTTATGTGATTTCAGATTGATCTGTGAAATTTGCTATACTTCACTATAAGAATTTTAGACTATTGATGGTTATTTCACTCAACACAACAAAATACGTCGACTAGATTCAACTTTTGCCCACACGAAAGAGCGTCCACATAGCCACTACCGACGCTTTTTGTAAGATTTTTCTTCTTTCTTTTTCTCGTTTAACAAATTCAGCATGGATCATCTATATCTGTCCACACTCTTTTATCTAAAATCAAGATCAAGTAGCTTATTATCTAATTCGAGGCTTTTCATTTTCAGCTTTTATACTTGTTATAATTATTTATTTCTTATTTGTTTCACCATCATGCTTTCAAAACTTTCTACTTGTTATAATCAAAAGTAAAATTGTGAGAACTTATATCTAAAATAAACAATATCAGAAATAATCTTGTTCATAAGAAGAATATATATGGTCTAGAATGGGGAAGACATGTAATTTTCCCCAATTCTATCTGTATTTTGAAATTCTTTCCTCTAGTCTCTCATTTGATTACCTTTTATATTTCTGCCAATTAATAAAGCTCCTGTGTCTTTTTCACAAAATTAAAATAGTAATATTAAAATAATTACCATATATCAAAGTAAGAATTCTTATATAAGTTAAATCCTCTTTTCTCAAACAAACTTGATATGAACCACATCAAATTATTATTTATATTTTGATTTGATTTAATTAAATAGGGACACTTTTGCAACTTTGATATGATTGATGATGAGGCTTTAGGATTCATAGGAAGGTTAATCCAAAGAATTGTCATTAGGTTGTTTTAGGGATAAATAACGTTGAATTGAATTTTGACCTTTGTGCTTCTTTCAAGTTTAATTAAAGAGAACTTCTTGAGTTTTGTAATTCATGAATTGAGTAGCATGCCAAAAACATTCAAGTGGGGTTGATCATCATATCTTGTGTAGTGTTCCAGTCTTGGGCCAAAAAACTTATTGATCTTTGTCTCAAAAGCCTCGACCATAAATCATCCGTGTCTAACTCAATCGATAAGGTTGAAATGAAATCAATTTGGAAATTTTAGTGTTTGGGAATGATAGATTCATAGATTGAAAGAGTCTCGTTAGGGTTTTTGTATCACAATGAGCCACCACAAGAGGCATTGATGGCATTACAAAGAAAAGGAGAGGAAGAATAAGGGAAAAGAATTAGAGGGTATAAGGAGTAAAGCATATGAAAACAGAAAAAAAGGGAGGGGGGAACATGCAAATATCCAAAGGAGTGGGAAAGAAAGAAAGAAAGAAAGAAAGAAAGAAAGAAAGAAAAGAGAGATGAAAGGGACAGAGTATAGTCAGAGAGAAAGGTGTGTTTGGTTTGAGAACAAACAATTAATGAGGAAGGATATGAGTTGAAATAAGAGATATCCCATTTAGTTAGAAGAAAAATAAAATAAAAAGCTACAAAATTTGGCCAAAAAAGAAGAAGAAGAAGCTTTGTGTTGGGCATCAGTGGTACATATATAAAAGAAAGAGGGGCAGCCCTACCTACCCTTTCTGCTACTATTCACTGCATGGCCTTTGTTTTAGCTGCTGCTGCTGCTTCCCCCCTACTGCATGCCCTCCACTCAAACTCAACACTCATTTAAACACTAATCAATGAATTATGTGAGAATATCTAATGAATTTTACATTATTGCTACACATCATTATTATCCTATACTTTTACCCTATATTTCCCTACCCTATATATATATATATATCTATACTCTACACACATATCAACAATATGAAATATGCCATTTTTCAACTCTCCAATTCCCTTAACCCTTTTAATATTATTTCACCCTCCTCCAATTGCAAAACTTCCATTTCCATGGATATATGTTTCAAAAATAACTTTTTTTTCTTTGGGTTTCTACGGTTTTGAATTGGTTTCTAGTTTTCAAAACGTTATGGTTTTAGTCATTGAGTTTTGAGTTTGATTTCAGTTTAGTTAGTCATTGAGTTTTAAGTTTCGTTTTAATTTAGTCACTAGATTTCTAAATATTTTAATTTTACTCTTGAGATTTGAATTTTGTTCCAATTTATGATCTTTAAGTTTTAAGATTTATACTTTTGACATCATTTTTTCACTTAATATTTGCTTTCTATCTCTAACGTTGATGTCCTATTAATCAATTTAAAAAGAATTATAAGAATTATAATTAATTAATTTTACTAATTTCATCATTGTTATTAAAATTAAATTTAAAATTTTACTTCATAATTATTTTAAATTAATTAATAGACATTAATACCAAAAATTAAAAGTAAATATTTAGTGAAAAAATGAGGTTAAAAGTATAGATTTTGAAATCTGAGAACCAAATTAAAACAAAATTCAAATTTCAAGAGTAAAATTGTCTTAACATTTAATTTTGAAACATAGGGACTAGAATGAAATCAAACTCAAAACTTAAGGACTAAAAATGTAACATTTTGAAACTTAGAGACTAACAAAAGAAATTAAGCCCAAATCTTATGGACCAAAGATGTATTTTTTTCAAAATATTATTGCACAAATGTAAAGATTATTTTGAGGTCATTTTTTGGATCATCAACATATCCTTCAGGATGGTACCTCTTTGAATTCACCATTTTCTTGAATCAAATTTATTGAACTGTTATGGATCGAATGTTTGTTAGTGAAATATACGAGATTTCATCTCAAAATTAATAAACATTAAGTTGAGTATCTCATGTATTTTATAAAGATATGTAATATCTATCTATTTTTTCAATCCGGAATCCTCAACAAAAGGATGTTGTACCAACTCTTTTTTACCATTCTACAACTCAAACATGGGTCTTAATTAGTTCATTTGAAGTTAGTTTAATGGATTATTTGTTAGTTAACTTTCTTTTTTCATCCAATATATTTTGATTTTTCTTTTAAAAATATTTTTAAAAATGTTTCTTGTATCTTTAATCCTACCTCTCACTCTCAATCAAGTAGAGATTAGATAATGGAACCAAAAATAAAGGATATATGTAGTCTATTGTTTAACTTTGGGAGTGTTATTCTTCTTAGAATATGTTGACTAGTTTATAATTTGAGTCTTCTATATATCAAAATGAACTCATATTTTGATACACTTTATGCTTTTATTCAATTTGATATAAAAGTATTATTCATTTATTTCTTAATTATTAGATCAATATATAAGAAGGGGTAGATAGGAAAACAAGTTGTATTTTTTAAATTATAAATTAAATTATTAGACCTTGTAAATAAACATGGTCTCCCTCAAAAGAAAGAAAAAAAAAATATCCCTTTTCACTTTTCCAATCTCTATCTAAAATTATCCCCTTCTTTTTAACAAAATACTAGATGATATAGAATCGTTACCGGCACATTCAGATATCTCAATTAGATTAGACACATTCTTAGTATCCTCATCATATTCAAACTTAAAAAAGATGCAAAAAAGACTTTAGTACCCTCATCATGTCCCAAATCCAAAAGATGATGAAAATTGACCATGTATTCAGGAAGAATAATATCTAGCACCAATATAAGACTGACAATATATATATATATATATATATAATTCCCATGGAAATAATAGATCAGGTAGTGGTAAATATTTTTTTAAAAAAAATATTGCTAAAGCATGTTAGATTGTTTTACACAATAGAGAGAAACTAGAAAATTTAACATTGTCAAAACTAGATACACACCTTGGAAAGTTCTCAAAACCTATAATATTCTCCACCAAACTGGCTTCTTGTGAGTGTGATTGTCAACAAAATGAAGCAACTAATCAGAAGGAAAATGAAGTAATTTGCTTCCACTGTCATATATATATATATCTTCAAAAACTGCACAACACCAAAAAAAAAAAAAAAATGAGATGAACAATATATAAGAACAAGAATTGGATAGATGATTAAGTACAAGTTATTTATATTCAAATCAATATTCCTTCTCAAGAAAAGAAAAAAAAAGTTGTCTTTTTATAGTAATTGTATGTATTTATTGTATCTTACAAGGGAAAAAAGGTCTCTAAGATAAAATTGAGTGAGTTTTGTTGATTCCTATCTAGTAAAACAAATAGGTGCTAGATTTCTGTTTTTTTTTTCTTTTTTTTTTGGCAGAATTTAATTATCAAAATTAATTTGTACTTTATAGAAATAATTATAGTGTCAGGCAAAGCATGCTGCTTGATCCCAGATTTCAATTGAGCAATAACATTAATATTTGTCTTCCCATTTTGTCTGTTATGGTTTAACTGCTATGTTTTTTGGTCCAAACAATGCTTTAACATTTTGACCAATAACCCTAAATTCTAGCTAGAGAATTACAATTACTATTTTTTTTTAGGGACAAGGGCATAAAGGAAAGTGGGAGAATTCAAATTACAAATAATCTAACAACCTAGTGCAAATCCTATATATGCCATCAAATATATTTATATATAAAGAGAATCTTAACTCACTATAAGCCAATAATTATATTTTTCAATTTTTGGATTCAAACACTCACAAAAGATACCTATATCTTTATTTTTATTCCCTCCTTAATGCAATATTCAGAGAAAAGTATGGAAAAGGAAAAATTAATACTAACTATTATATGCATGTGTTATAAAATTTCTAATATCACCGGATATAAATTTAAGATACTTTCTTAGTTTTTCTCTTGTGCATCTAACAATGTAAATCATATGTAAAGTTGTAAAATACGACGAATGATAAAGATTTTCCAAATGTTTCAAGTGATTTCTATTGTACTAGTACTCATCATCCTAAATGTTTTTTCCTCATCATCATATATAATATATCAGTAATCAATAGAAAATTTCTTATACAAAAACATTATTATATAATCACTACATTGTCAAAGCAAGAAAAATATACAAAGAACTAAAAAGCTAGTTGTTCATATCTCAGAATTTCAAGGTTTAAGTGTTTTAATTCATGTCAAAACAAAGAATGGTATGAAAAAGTATAACCAAAATATCTGAGAAAACAAAAATAGACAATCTGTTGTGGGAGTACTAGTAGTATAATTTTATGAACCACGTTCATTTTTTTGAAATATTAACACGACAAGAGGCATCAGAGATGCACCGAAACATCTCAATTAGGTTGATACCTCTCTAGCACCTTCATCATGTTCCAAGACCAAAAGAGATTCATAAACATTGGAAAGATACAAAAGCAGGCTAGAGGAAAGCTCTTAAAAAACAATAAACCAGAAACAAGACTGTTTTTTTCTTTTCTTTTTGAAAATTTTATGAACAACATTCATGTTTATGTTTCACGAACGTTGTCAAACGGAACTTAGGTATTTCATTAAACTACTAACCTGAGCATATATTCTATACTAATTAAGACATATCTTTAATAAAAAAAAGAGTTATATTGTTGTAATAAAAAAATCATATCATTAAGTTTCTATATCTAGCCATTCAAGTTACATAAAAAACACAGAATAATAGAAAAGAAAGTACTTGCCCCATTAAGAGCATAAATGCTAAATATTTGATACACAATAAATACTTAAATTAAGTTCTCTTTTTGAAATTGAGAAATGGTATATATGTGTTTTTGTGTGTAACTGTGTAATTAATGACCTGAAAAAAGTGGATTTTGGTGATACATAAACTTGGCTAACTAGTCATTGGTTCACTCTATTAATTTTTTATTTTCATTTGCATCCTTCAATTATTGTTAATTGATTTGCACCAGTCCCACCAAAAGTATTAAAAAATATGTCAGATATAATACTGCATGTTTAAGAACTATCATTTTAAAAAATTATTACACCAATATTCATCATCATTCAATGTTGATTTTCATAACTTGAATCACATTTTTTAAGGTTTTACTATTAGCATATACATCTAAAACAAGAGAAATAGAATAGAAAGAACAATAATATTGCTAATGATACTCACATCAAGACTTTTTTTTTCCTTTTTTTTTTAAAAAAAATAGAATATGAACAAAAAAAACAGTGAAATGACACAATTGCTACAAAATTGGCAATAGTGAGAAATTAGATGGAAAAAAAGAACAAACAAATTTTTACTATTCAACAAAAATACACAAATCTACCTTTCATTATCATTATTACCAGCTAAAGTGTGGAGAGTGGGAGAAAAGAAAATTTATCAAAAAAGATCATCCGATTTTGTATAACCATTGAATTTATAAGAAGAGAAAGATAAAAGTATCTCGAATTTATATCTAATGGTCATTAGCAAACTCAATGTAGATTCTTGAAGGCAAATCTTACTAAAGGGCAAGTACATTGAATAATTCTTTTGTTTTTTTAAGAGGTCATGTTTATTGTAATGAATCGATTTTTTTTTTTTTTTTAACAATGTGGGGTATGGGAGAATCGAATCTCCAATTTTGAAATTGATTGTATAAATTCATGTTAGTTGAGCTATGCTTATGTTGACAATAAACTAATAAAATGTGAAGATGAGAATGTGCATATTAATTTAATTTAAATTCTATGACATTAAACTAACCTTTTAAAAGGCCATCTCTCAGAAACACTTTTATCTGTCAAAACCTGCATGGGCTTTGCCATTTTTCCAAGGAATTAGAGACAGCAATCACCACCTATAAGAACATAAGAAACAAAATTTAATTCCAAATGTTAAAGAGAAACATGGAATATATTGGATTGAGATGATCTTGAATTAATTTTTTTTGACAGAACATAAAATTAACATCATTTCTTTATGTTCTCCATTAATTAAGCTTACATGCTCTATGGACTCTTGTTGCTGAAGTTTAATCCAAAAAGACCCTACAAAAAAACTTGAGATTACAAAACCAAAAAAAAGAAAAGAAAGAAAGAACGACTATGCAGCTAAAACTAAAAATTAAAACTATAACTCAACATTTTACACATCGATTTTCCTTGTTCATATGTGTTTGATGTAAAATTGAGTGGCTAATGATTCAAGGAGCCATAAAAATTAAAGGGAAAGAAAAAAGAAAACAACTCACCGTTTGATTTTCATCTGCATTTGTCCAAGAAGCTTTGTTTTTTTTTTTCTTTGGAGATGTGGATTCAGTTTGTCAAGTTCCAAAATCAAAAGACGACGACATCGGCGACTTCCCTTTCTCGAAAAACTCCATGGTTGTTGATATGTTGTTATTGTTTGTTGGCATCTGCATCGACATGGGCATCAGCATCGGCATTGGCATTCCATTATAAACATGGAATTGAGATGACGACGGCGACATTATCGTCATGGAAGTTGTTGCTATGTCACATTCATCATCACCACACTGATCTTCAGATACGGCACATTCCATATTAACACCAAAAAGCCTCAATGTCGTCTTAGCTGCAGCCGTTTTCCCAATTTCACGACGACCACCACTGCCATCACCATCACCACCATTTCCATCCCCTATAACTGGTACCGCCTCTATCTGCAGTGGTGCGGTAGGGGATCTCAAATGGTAAAAAACCGACGATCCATCATATGGACCGTCAAGAATGGGATGGCGATTATGATGATGATGATAATGATGATGATTATAAGTATTATGAAATAAACTCACATTATTATTATTGTGCGGCAAGTGGAGGACGTGGTCCCTATGTAAAGATAAGGGTGTGGCCACTGGATTATTATTCCACTGGCCGTGAAGCTGAAAATGGTGATGATGAGGAGGAAATTGGCCACCACCTCCGCTGCTGCCGCTACCGCCGCCGCCACAGTGGAAATATAAAGGTGTGTCGACCGTCGGATGCGGCGGGCGGCGTCGCCAATCGATAAAAAAACGATCTTTATTATGATGAAGGGGTCTTTGAAAAGAGACAATATCACCAGCATCGAGTCTTTTGTCTTTGACAAAGCGGCTCCAGCCTTTGGTCATCACATAGCTTTGGCTGCTAGTCCAGTAAGAGTAACGGAACCGCCATAGCTTACCACCGCGATCTTCAAAGTTTAAAAGAAGACCTTTTTCGTTGGATGAAGAATCAAGTGGGAAGTACTTTTCAGCATGTTGTTTTGGGATAACTAAACGGTTTAATTTTCCCACATCGCTTGGAGTTACAACCTTGTCAAACATGTGCTCTTTCTCTACAAAAACAGAACAATTGTTATTATTGTTGTTGTTGTTACAAGAGTCTTCCATTTCTTGATCTTGTTGTTGTTGTTGTTCCTCATCATCAAAATCTCTGCTTCTTCTTCTTCTATTGTTGTTGTTGCTGCTGCTGCTTTGAAAGTTGTAGTACTCATGATGATGAAATCTAGAAGATGAACCAAAATCATCCATGAATTTGAAAGAAAGTAATTTAATTTTTATGAAGAAATTGGATCTCAAACAACACACCAAGTAGAAAAGTAGTAGTAGTAGTAGTAGTTAGGGTATATATATATAAATATCTATAGTAAAATTACATATAAGAAAAAAAAGGTAAAGATCCACAAAAGAAAAACAAAAAAATTTGAAGAGAAACAAGAATGAAGCACAAAACCCAGATGGAAAAATTGAAGCTTTTTTTGAAAGGGAGGGTTTTTTTTCTTAGAGGGTATAGAATTAAGGGAACCCAGAAAGGGATATAATAGAGAGAAGGGGGTATGGTAAGGTATTGAATAAATAATAATAACAATAATAATAATTTCTGGTTTTTATTTAATTTCTTTCTTTTGTTTTGGGATTTTAGAGAGAGAGAGTTATGGTAATGAAAGAAGAAGAGGGTCCCCTTGTATTGACCTGGTTGGGCTCATGTGAGGCTGTCTGTGTCAACATCCCTGTAGCCTGGTTTATATATACACTAAGGTTTTTTTCTTTTCTTTTCTTTTTTCTTTTTTCTTTTTTTAATTTAAATTTAAATTTTAAAATGTAATAATATTGAAAATTTAATTAATAATCACAACACCATAGGGAAGTGGCTCAAAAAAAAAAATGACAGCTGTTTTAGAGAGACCATGAGGTTATTATTGGAATATACAATTCCTCAACCGGGCAAAACACTACACAACCCCACATAATTAAGGACCATTTTTATTATTATTATTTTTTTTTAACATTGAATTATGTATGGGCATATGGTCCCTCGATTTACCTTTGAGAGTTGTGTTTTATACGTCTTTGAACTATAAAATGACGTTTGATATATGAGTCCTTCCAACTTTATTAGGCTGTGTCTCGTAGCTAACGTTCCTTTTTAATATTATCAACTTAAGCATAATTTGACTACTGAAAGATACAAGTTTTTGTTTGAACGATCGATATATTTATTGTTGAAATTAAAAAAAAAATTATAAAGTGCTTCTTAATTAATAGATTCTAAACTTTTGATGTCTTGTCCACCTCTAGGTTTTTTAACTTTAAAAATAGGTTAATAAACTTTCAATGATATCTGTGAAAGATAGATTTTCAAACTTTAATAAATATTCAAAAGTTTACATCTAATTAATAGATTCTATTAGCTTCCATAAATTTTTGTATTTAATAATACTTTGAACTTTTTAGTATTGTCTCATAGATTTCTAACTTATAGACACTACCTTTAAATTTGAGTAATAAAAGATGTTTGAATACGTCTATTGATCCTTCGAACTCTAGTATTCCTTTAGAGAAACTTCAACGATAAAAAGTATAAACCTCAGCATACAAAATTTAAGATATGTAGCATTTTCTAAAGTTTTAGAGAACCTATTATTATAATTTTTTAAAAAAATTCAAGCTCTCAAGTGTTTTTCACTTTTTTTTTTTCATCTTTTTCTTTTCAAATTATTACACAATTCCCACACAGCTCCATAGGCTAGGGTTTGACCACCTCACACCCTACTTACTATATATATAAAAATATATATAAAATCAAGATCAAGATCAGCAACTCTTATTTACTTTGTTTTATAATCAACAAAGAGAGAGATGAATGACAAGTAGTTTTCATTAAAGAAATTAAATTAGCAAAATAAGAAGGAGACTTCATTTTCAAGCAGCCACCACAACTTTTCTTTAGTTTAGGGAAACCTTTTTGAGCCAAGGACTCTCACTACCTAAAACCTCTTCCCTTTAGTCTTTTTCTAATACCCCTACCTTTTTTAAATATATATATATATATAGTCAAAATTCAATTTTGACTTTTTAAAAAAAATTTAATTATTGTCTTGTTTGGAAAATATCTTGAAATTCTTTTAGTACAATACAATAGAAATAAAAAATTCGAATCACAGACAAATATTTATATATCAGTTAAGTTATACAACATTCATTTTAGTTTTTGTTTTTATTTTAGGTACAATATATATTTTTTTTTTAAAATTCAACTTTTTCTAAAGTTTTGATTTAAGTTTTCAACCAAAACTTACACAAAATTATTCAAACATTTGCATCTTTGAGTTTTCAGCTTTTATAGCACACAAAGTTCACTTATGGGCGCTTATTTTCCATGAATAATGAAATATTGTAAAATAAAATGTAGTTGTCTTGTAATGTATATAATAATTTTTTTTTTTTTTTGCTGTTTAGGGCCTATCTAATTTGGATTAATTTTCTAGGTATTCAAAAAAATGGCACTTAAAAATGCCTTTTTTTTTAAGTTCTAGAAAATACTGTCAATTCAAACGGACCTTTAATTATTATATTTTAATTTTAATTTGACCTCTCCAAGACTACTTTGATTTTAAAAGTATCAAGTCGTAGTTATTGAATGTGGAAAAAAGATCAAGGGATATAACAAATAGAGTTAAAATATTATCAAATATAACACAATCTAAAAGAATTTGTAGATATAACAAGATTTAGGTCTAGTTTTCGTGGTTTATCAGTGATAGACTATATTTCTTTTCTAAATAAATACTACTATATATTTGATTATTATACTTCTTTCTAATTACATTAATCATTATATTTAAAGAAATTCTTATAAACAAAAATTTCTCCATTAAAGATCTTAAAACGAATTTTTAATGGTGGTGTAAATTGATTTATTTATTTTAAATTTAAATTAATATAATTATACAGATTTAAAATTTTAATTGATACCAACTAAAATTTAGAGATCTAAATCGATTTTATTTTATTTTCAATCAAAGATGGTTACTAAAAATATTAATAAAAAAAAAAGTAGATAGTTACTAAATCAAGCTAAAAGAATATGGCTTGAGTTCGGATATTTTGTTTATTTGAAACCCATGATATTGCTCTCACTTCCGAATTTCGTCCTTAGTTAACTAATTTTTATTAATAGTTTAAAAATCAAGTAAAAATTAAAAAATTAAATAAAATAGTTTTTAAAAACCTATTTTTGTTTTTAAAATTTGGCTAAGAATTTAACTATTGTATTTGATAAAGATAAATCATTGAAAAAATGGAGAGGAAATAGATTTAATTTTTAAAAACTAAAAATAAAAAATAAAATGGTTACTAACAAAGTTTAAAAGACAAGTTTTTTTTTTTTTTTTTTTAAGAAAAAATTGATCATAGACTAACTCATCAACCCTATTTATAATATGTGAAAAAAAATGATGTTACATATAATTTCTTTTAAGAAAACTATTAAATATGCAATAGAAAAAACGTTTTAAGAGATTAAATAGATCATTAATTAAAAGCAATAGAATCTAAAATAAAAATCAAGCTCAAACTGTATGATTAAAATGAATTCATAATCCTAATTTGTCCTATGCATATATAAAGTAAACAAACAACAAAGTGAATTAGCTTTTCATATATGTAAAGATAATGTTTGTTGAAAACAACTTGAAGATACAACGTGACAAACCCTTTCCATATTAAATCCCCGCCCGTGAATAAAAAAAATTGGTAAACAACTTTAACTTGTAGTTGGAATTAAAAATTTAAAAGAAAAAAAATCTCTTTCTTATGATTATATATTTATGTTACATTATAAAGTTCCAACACATAAAGCTTTAGTAACTATTTTATTTTTTGTTTTTGTTTTTAAAAATTATAGACACTATTTTTACTTCTAAATTTCTTTCTTTCATGTCTACTTTTTATCAATGGCTTAAAAAATCAAGCCAAATTTTGAAAACTAAAAAATAGCATTGTAGTTAAGAAAGATGCAAATCATTGTCAGAAATGGACCCGAAATAAGCCTAATTTTCAAAACAAAAATAAAAAAATGAAATTGTTACTAAACAGGACCTAAACTTTTAGTTCTATACAGTTTCTAAACTTCTAAAATTTTTAATAGGCTCTTAAATTTATATTATTGTGTTAATAAGTCGTTGAACTTCTAAAATGTCTAATAGATCCATGACATATTAGAAATTAATTTATCTAACATGACTTTAAACTTTCAATTTTGCAGCTAATATATGAGCTCTAAAAAAATATCAAATAGGCCAAGAATTTACTGGACACAAAATTGATAGTTTTAGGACCCTTTTAGACAATTTTTAAAATTTCATATGGAACAACCGTATTTTCAACAATCAGAACAAGCCCTCGGCCCATCTGTGGGAAGATATTATCTAGTATCTACTTAACTACTTTGTGGTGTACCAAACCATTTCTCTTTTGTAATTGTGATCCATCTTCTATTTCACTTAACCGGAAGACATTTCTATAGCCTGTCCTCTTATGTATTTATCAACTTTTGAGCCTCTCTCTAGCTCCTTCTTGTACATTTTTGTGATAAATACATTGTTTTTGGTGTCGAAGCATGATGAGGGTGCTAAGAATTGTGTCAATCTAGTTGAGATATTAGACACAAAATCGAAACTTCAAAGATACTATCAAACGTTTTGTTAAAGTCCAGTGATCAAATAGACACCAATCAATTAAAAGCCCAAATGAGGGATGGGATTCAGTGACTTGGAGAAAAGAAAAAGTCACATTATTATATATATTGACATTCAAAATATGAACATAATTTATTCCCACCCATAATTATAAAATATATATGCTGGCAATTTCAGTTTTAAATTACTCTAAATACTATCATCACATGAACGTTATGGACAGTATTAGTTTAGTAAGTTAGGAACAAGTTAATTGTAATTAATGTTCTAATCTCTTGCTGGTTGTGGATTATCTCTTATCCAATGCTTTATTTAATGGTTAATTAAGGGTACATGTGTTTTAGCATAAAGACAAGTGACTTTTCAGGCAGTGGAATGCCTAGTATTGAAAACAATACTTTAATTAATAGAAAGGGCTTCAGATTTAAATAATTTTTATTGCTACTTGGGGTCTTGTTTTAGAATATTTAATTAATTTAGGCCTCTTGGTTTTTTAATCAAGTAACTAATTATTGTGTATAAAGAAGGAAAGTACAGGTTGAAGAAATGGTTTCTATGTTTTAAATAATATGTCAATCAAAAGGAAATTAATTAGAAGGGGAGATTCAATTGTTGAACCCATGATAATGGAATAATCGAATGTCTAATTATTATTTGGAGATTATTTAATTAATTTAGATTAATTATTGTGTATAATCAAATGTCTAATTATATGACTATTTTTAAATATAAAAAAATAACTAAAATATTTATAAATATAATAAAATGTCACTGTCTATCAATAATAGACATGGATAGACTATGACATTTTGTTATATTTGAAAATATTTTCAATAGTTTGACATTTAAAATAATTTTTTAAAATATTAATTTTAAAAATATTTTTTGTTCGAAACTTTTGAATTTATTTATGTGAATAAATCTAAACACACGTATAAAAAAATAAAAATAATGACACATGATAGATATGTGAATTGTATATACTCATAGCATATCTACCTTCCTTTCAATTTTATGCTCCTAATTTATCGTTCTTTCATCAATGAATTTTTTTTTTCATCATCTTAACTCCTAAATTTACTTTACAGATTGAATTTGTTCACTTTAGGAACATACAGATAAGAAACTAACATACACAATTTTTTTTTTATTCTTAAATCTAATCGCAAAAGGTTTAAAGAGTTTTGTTTTGAAAAAGAACAAATTTAAACTTCAGACATTAAAATTAAAATGTCAAAAGTTAATGGGTGTAATTGAAACTTTACCTCATAATTTTAAAATATTTTTGGTAATTTAACTTATTTAAAATATTAATTTTGTCTCTATCGTTTTGCTAGCTCACAACATATTTTTATCATCTGATTTTAAAAGTTTCAATTTTTTTAAAAATAAAGATACTAAAGGTCAATTTGGATTTCATTTTAATTAATTGGATTTCTTTTTAATTTTGTTCCTATTAATGATGTAAAATAATTTTAAACTCTTGGTTTAGCACTCCACTCCTTTCTCTGCATGCTTAAGCATACTATATCCTAATGTATACATAGTCAACTAAATATAGACTCATTACTGCATAATTTTTTTTTTAATGTCACAGATTAAATATGCATTGGTAAGGCTTATAAAATGATAGTGACAATTTATTATATATTGAACTGAGTCATGAATTAAAACTTTTAAAGTTGTATTGACCAAATTGAAATTTCAAAAATCATATATAAACCAAAGTTGAAATCGAAACTAGTCCCAATCATATATAGAAAATATTTAAAATTTAAAAATCTAGATTTTTTTTCTTTAAGGTCGATTTTAACCTAATTCCTACCTTTAATTTGGGAGATACACATAATGTCTTAATCAAGTAAGTTTATACTCAAGTTAAATTGAAACTAAATGGTAATCATATAACCTCAATTGATAATTTAGAAGTTGTTCGGTGATTTTTTCTTTTTGACCTATATATCATTTCTATTCTCTTAAGAGTTATTTGTTTCGTGGGAATCTAAGATTCTCGTGGAGTAGACATCTGGTTTACTGCATTTACTTTGTGGTAATATAAATTCTCGATCATCTCGAGAGTTTTGGATGCCTTCTTGAAACATTGGGTTTCTAGATTCCTATGTTGATCAGGGCATCATGATCAGGACATCATTGTTTTTTTACTCTTTTAACTCTTATATATATATCGTAATTGTTTTTATTTTTTAGAAAGATATTCAAATTCAAATTTAGATTTAAATCAATATTTATTTTGTACAAAATCTTAAATTAATATATATTATTTTATTGAGAAAAATATCCAATATAATAATAAAACTATGTTAATTTTAAAAGAAATCTAAATTAACAAAAATAAAGTTCAAATTATATTAAGTTAATTGTAAATGAATGAATAGTCGAAAGGACATTCTTGAAATAATATGTAAATTTAAGACATTCAAAACTATATATCATACAAAGACAAACGTAATTATCTAAGTATTCTCAGATATCTTCAAAAATATTCTTAAAAGAAAAAAACATGATTATCTAAGGATCTCGTACATTTGTAATTTCAGACATCTAAATATTTTGGTTATCAACATTCTAAAAATTAAATGCCCCTCTAAACACATAAACATACTTTTAATAACGATTATTCTTTCTAATTTTTTATTTTTACAAAAACGTTTCCATAATTACTAGGGGATTTTCAAAAATAGAAAAATAAGGGAAACTATTTACACAAAATAACAAAATTTTAATCTTCTCCTATAGAGACTGATAAAAGTCTATTAGTGTTTATCAGTGAGAGAAACAGATAGAAATCTATCACTGATAGACGCTAATTTTTTTTTTTTACTATTTTTATAAATAATTTGACATTTTTTCTATTTGTGAAAATTTTTCTAATTAATATATATCAAAGTGTAAAAACAACCGAATCAAACTTATAATACAAAACGAAAATTAGAAAGAAACGAAAATGTTACCCAACTTTGTAAATGAGTGAAAAAGAGAGAGATACATTGTAGTGCGCACAAGGCAAAGAACTTGGCCTTTAATTAGTTTTTATTAGTCAAAGTTGCTTTAATTAATTTTTCATTAGACCATATCATAAATATATATTACGGAGACAGAGAGCTGATTTGGGATTCCTATGTCTATGGTTTTTAGAACACAAAATAACACATGATTCATCACTATAATTCCAATTTCATGACGCAATACTCAAGTACTCTTTTTAATAATTTAATACATAATTAATGAATATGTACTCTAAGATCAAGGCTATATAAATTAAACCACACCATATGAGTCAGTCCTTGAGAAAAACAAACAAATTTTATGCATATTGAGAATATTAAAATGAAGAACCAGGTCCATGGTGTCAGGTAGCCACAGAAGAGGAGAAACCCATAACCCTAACTTTATTATAATCATATGTATGCAAAAAATTTTATTACCTACCTAAGCTACTATTCCTACTTAACAATAATAATATTAAATTACAAATTTAATCATACATTTTTAAGCTGAACTAAAAAATATATATTTGTAACGGTTTATGGTACTCTAATTCTAATTACAATACTTCCATTACCTCTCTAAAATTAGAAGGTCTTTTGCTAACCTCTCTCATTTACTTTTATTCATCAATGGAACTCTTTGAAATTTTTTTCTTAAAAAAAATATATCAAATAAATTGTTAAAATTTTTCAATTTTGTATCTAATAGATCATTAACCTATTTAACATAATTTTTAAATTCACATATCTCCTAAACATAAAATTGAAATTATTTTAGGGTTCCATTAGAATATATTTTCATATCTAATAGGTCATTTATCAATTCTATTGAATATATATATCGGGACAACCTGTTAGATGCAGATAATTTAATCTATTTGAATTTTAAACTTAGATAAGTGTCACAAATTTTACTCTCTATTCAAGCCAATTCATCCATTAATTTGATTTAATTCACAAAACCAACCATTAAATAGCTCCACAAAGATAAATTTATTTGTCTAAATTCTATCAATTGTGTATTCGAAATATGTGTTTTGTAATTAATTAAATAATGTACAAGAAAATATTTTTTTCCAACGTTTTTATCCAAGTTTAAGATGCAATTTGACAAAATCGAAAGGCTAGGGTTAAAGTTGTTTTAGATTTTTCAAGGATGGTCATTGGGTTGTTTCCATGATGTTTCAGAATATGTCTTATACGATGTTTTACAGGAGGTTGATTTTGAAAATTATTTTATTTCCATATTTGAAACATGATGTGTTTATTGTTTTGGGATGCTTTTCTTTTTTTATGGTGCACCGATATTAATTAGGAATTTTTTTCCTTATTCCGCTGTGGTTATTCATGAGTAAGTGTGTTTGGACTTGCTAGGTTTGCCGCTTGCATATTGAGATTCAAGGATAATTGTGTTTTCATAGTCTTTACAGAAGTCCTCTCTAATCTCGATCGTTGTGAAGTAAGAAGTTTGAGTGTTATTTTGCGGCATGTTGTATGATTGTTCTTGAGTTATTCGAAACAATCTTGAGAAGAGTTCTTCGCCTTATAGGGAGCCTAAGGTATCATTGGTTGAGAAGAAATTCTCACACTTAAGAGGATCCTAAGATACTATTGATTGAGAGGGAATTCTAATACTTAAGGGGATCCTGAGGCATGGTCAACGGAGAAGAAGATTCTCTAACTTAGGGGGAGCCAAAGTTTTATCAAGTGAAGCAATTTTTATTTGATAGTGGAAGGATAAAGTATTGACGAGAAGGTGTTTCACACTTAGAGGGAGCCTAAGTGATTTACTATTAATATTCAAACACTTATGAGGTGCCTAAGTTCTATTGAGAGGAAGTCACACATTTAGGGGAGCTTAGGTGATCAACATAAGTTAGGCTCTATATGTGTCACGGTAATTGTCATGACTTTACAAATAAGTACAACGTTGTAAATGCTTGACTTTACATATTAGTCAATTTATTTTTTTCGGGTTCACTACCTTCTAGACATAGATGGTATATCACCAATCTCTATATGTTATTTGTCTATTATAATGTTGGTACTTGTTAATGTGATTGCTAGGACTATATGTAGAACATTCATGTTCCGAATAACGAATCATCTTAATTTCAAAGCAGTAAACTTGGTGAGGATAAGCATGTGAAAGAAAAACACACACAATGATCAAGTGTAACGAAATGGTCCATAACACCACGAATAGGGTTAAAGGATGAGCATAAAATTAGGTAACAAAGAAAAAAAAGAAAAAAAAGAAAGAGGGGGGGCCAAGAGAGAAGGAGTATGACACATCACTGTGGGAAGTTATTAATGGGGAAGACAGTGGGTGAAAATGGGCATATTATATAATATATATCATAATATCATGGCATAGCTAGCCGTAGTTTGAAGTTGGCCACACTTGGTTGTTTTCCTTTATATTTGAGAGGGGTTAAATGGGGAGATTAATGGAAAAAAAGAAAGGAAAATGTGAATGTATGTATTATAGGACGTACGTGTTAGGGATAGAGTAAGGACCACCAAAAGGCCAAAGGGCGAAAGCGCGATGGAAGCTCAAAGCTCGGCGCCCCGCCCCGCCCCGCCCACGCACATGGCGTTAGGACCACGCCGGCAGGCCGCATACACTCTATTTCTTCCACTTGGCGGCTCTTTTGTCTCTTTTCTCTTATCATTTTCCTTTTTTCTCTTTCATAGAGTGTGTTAATTAGGATGATGATGTTGATATAGACATGGATGCACACAATCCCATCTTCCATATTCTTTTTCTTTAATACAACTAACTAGAGGAAATTTAACTTCCCACACCTTAAGAATAGAGTGGGAAGTATATACCAAATGTCTTCTTTCTTTTCATACTTCCTATTCTTATATGTATGAATGTATACGTGCTAGGATCTTCTCCACGTTATTGTTTTTCTTTGGTTTGGTCTTGATATTCTTCGAGTTAATTTACATAAGGGATCCTCAGACTAATACAGTGTCGAGTTTACTGCACTCTGATGTCTAAGTTAGTACAAAAAGTTGGCTAATCAACTAAGCACCAAAGAAGTAAGGTCGAGTCTCTTTTTTGAAGACTACTTACTCTCCCCTTTGGGATGGTCGAATGATATTAGCTATTTATAAGTGGGCAGTGGTGTAGGGACGTTTCTAGTGCTTGAGGCTGCAGGGTGTCAGTCCAAATTTGACTTAATTATTTTTCAATTGGTATATATTTATTGGCTCGACTGGTCAACTCAAACCATGAGGTACTGACATTTTTCGTTTGGGACGCATGTTCCCTTTTGCCGCCTCTAGGTACCTTATGGGTTTGGGTCCATCCGTGGGCAGGCCTCAACAATTTTGTCGTTGATTTTTCTTCTCGTTAAATTATAAGTTTACTACTTATTGACCCACAAATTTAAGTTAATTAGTGAAAGTAAATTTAATATTATATCATCTATAGGGATTTGAAGATGTTTTGTTTAAAGTTCTCAGATACCAAGTACAAAATTAAAAGTATTTGAGAATCATATATTTTAAGCAAAAGATTCTTTTAAAATCTAATAGATTTGTTAGGTTTTTAAAATTTTGAACGTGGTAATAATTTGTTAGACATTTTTGTTTTAAAGTTCATAGATGTTTTAAATACAAAACTTAGTTAAAAGTTGAAAGGAGTAAAGTTGTAATTTGAGGTTGTTTGGTTGATTTATATATGGCATGACATGTTTTTTCACTATTCTCTCCCATGTGAAGAGTAGCCTGAAAAAGGTGAGGAGTGGTGGGCAGTGGGTTAGGTATGAAACAGAAGCAATTTTTAGTGAGATTTTGAGTAAAAGGACAGACACATGAATGAATGAATTGAATGTCTCATTGGAATGAGAAAGTTATGTGACAGTTGGGAGTATGTAGAATAATGTGGTTAATGAAAAGCTTCAACATAATATTGATACATACTATCTTTGTCAACAAAGTACGATGAGAGCTTGAAACGATTCGTTTTCTTTCTTTTTTAAAATGGGCCTTCCTCTCTCACTCATTTACAGACGTGGGCTTCCTCACTTTTTCGAGCCTATCTTTTAAAACATCTCCAATTTCAAATCTACCCTTATATCTATTTTCTTCTTCCAAATATAATCTAATATATGTATGTTATTTATTCTTTTTTAAAGAAAGTTCAAACATGAAAACTTATTTAAATTCCTATTCATTCAAAATTTCAAATTATAAATCATTGGTTACTAATATTCATCTTTTACCTCCTTCTTAATGGTCGAAAAGTTTTTTAAAATGACAAGATTCAAAGATTCATTTGAATTTATAACAAATATTTAAAATTAATATGATTTTGGAAAAACGTGTGCCACACACGAGAGGTCATTTTTCATTATCTCAATCTACCCTTAATGTGGTTGTCCATCAAGAATATTAATTACGGTCTAAATGGGCAAGTGTTGGTTATCAAATTTGAAGTTGAGCAATGTGGCGATTTTTACACTCCATTTGAATTTTGAATTGGGATTTTTTTTTATTATATTAGATTTTTTTAATCACTTTTCGAACTGATTTAAAATAATCAATCTTTGATTTTTCTCTCTCAATTTAAATTTAAATTTATCGTAAATCTTTAGATTTTACATTATTTATTATCTTTATTTATTTAAAATTGTTATCACATTTTATCACATGACATATTATTATTATATTTATAAGATAATATATTATTATTATTTTGGATTCTGTAGAATTTATTATATACATTTTGTTTTATGAGTATCTCAACAGAAGACTGTATTATTGACACACGAGGTATTAGTTAGTTTTCTTAACTATGACTTTATAACGATTTAGACTTCTTTTCGATGATAGATGGGATGAAAGTTCACACTATCATGATTTTTGAGTTCTTGAAGTTTTTATTCCATCAAATTCGTCCTTCTGGTTTGTTGAATATATTCAAGATATGCTTTTTCCTTCTGACAATCTATCTATTTCTAAATTGCTAGTGTAATGGCATGGTTCTAACAATTCAAATCTTGATTGGATTGTTGAAGAGAATGATGCTTTGTGGCTGATGTCAGTTTTATTAGATTCCCCCAATGTGATTTATGTTTAGTGGTTGACCACATATTTTTTGGTTCTTATGGAAATACAATGTATTTGAATAATGAGTTAACATCAACAAATCATTCTCCTCAACAGTCTTTTTGCTTATATTGAAATAATTGATTTTCAAGATTTTGAAGAAAGTTCACTTTATTCAAATTCTAGTATTTCCATTAAAGAAGGTTCACTTTATAGGAGCAAATCTGTATTAAAGAAAGTAATTTATTTGCTTGCTCTTAATAATAATTTTGAACTTACTATGACTAGGTCAAACCATAAGTCATTTGGTATTCATTGCAAGGATTCGTCCTACGGTTGGTATCTACGTACATCCATATATAGGAAAAGTGGGATTTGGATGGTTCAGAAGTTCATAAATATCCATCAATGTACTGTGGATATTGTTAAAGATGCTCATAGGCAAACAACATCTTGGATTGTTATTGAGTATATGAAGTCCTTTTTTAGGATGAATGACAAGGTACCATGTCGTCCTTATGGCGTTGTTAGTTATATGAGAAGGAATCACGGTATAAATGTAAGTTACGACAAAGCTTAGAAAGGTTGTGAGATTGCTTTCAATTCTATTAAGGGTAGTCTCAAGTCCTCATATGCTTTGTTGTCATCATTCTCAACTGCACTGATTGGAAAAAAAAAATTGATACTTGTTTTTTCCAATCTCCATTTTAATTGATTAGAAATATAGTGTATTTCCCAAAATATTCATCTTGAATGTTTATTCCTTTCAAGAACATATATAATATAAGAATCTGACAATGAAGGTAGATTTAAGCATTATCTCATGGCACTTGCTACTTCTATAGATGCATGAAATTAATATTTTCCTATTATGTCAGTTGATGATGCCACTATAAAGAACAAATTTATGGGGACATTATTATCTACTTGCACTATTGATGGTAATTCTAGGATTGTGCCTCTTGCATTTGCAATTGTTGATTCAGAGAATGATGGATCATGGTCTTTTGTTTTTGTTTTTTTTTTTTTTTCTTTATTTTTGTAATCTTAACGCTGCTTTTGGGAGACCAATGATCTTGTTATTATGTTGGATGCCCATAAGAGTATAGGGAAGGGTGTTAATTCTGTCTATGATTCAGCTGAGCACGGGTTATGTGCATTTCATTTGTGTAAGAATCTTAAAAAGAACCATAATTCAAGTCCAATTGAGCATGCTTTCCATATGTGTGCAAGAGCATATACAACTCTAGAGTGTGAGTATTACATAAGATAGTTGGATGATCTTGTTCCATCTATTAGACATGAGTTAGAAGATGTTGCCAAATCAAAATGGGCTAGAGCATTTTATGAAAGGAAAAGATATTCGTTGATGACAACAAACATATATGAAAGTATGTAATGTTGGGAATGTCCTAGAACTCGCAGTTCATGTTAAACATTCTATTTATCAATAAAATATTATTGAGTATTTTATTCAATAAAGTTGTTGATTTTGCACTCTATTATGAAAATCCAATAAACATATCCATGGCTATAGTATGAATACTTTAACTTTATGTAGTGATATAAACAGGATCAAGTTAATAATATATAACCTAAATGGTCTAATAAGTATATGGATGAAATTGGGTATCTCATTGTGGTAACACTATGGGATGCGGTCGATTTTGTATATGTAATACAAATGATGTAATCCACAGATCATTCATGTAAAGACATGTGAGTGGGGGTATCCTATGCAATGAGTTTGCATATAGACTGGACCATGAAATAGTCACTTTTCTTTATAACGACCGTTAACTGTTAAAACTGACTATTTCATATTTAAGTAAACCTAGGATAACTCGATCTTAATCCTGAGCTAGCTATAAACTTCTGTTTATTCGGAATTATCCTTTGATCTGCATGGGTGAAAGTAGTCCAACAGCACTGCTCAATAAGTCTTCCACTTCCATTTTGGGGATAAGACCAGATGGATAGCTGGGGACATAGCTTTGCAAGATGGAATTCACTCCTACCCATTTTAGGGTTAGTAGATGGGTTGTTCTCTTAAGTGTTGATTCCAGGGCTTGAACAAATGGGGCCCCACCTTCTCATGATAAAGAAAGACATGATTCATAAGTAGTATTATGAATCAAATTATTCATTAGAGGGTCAGTGGGAATTTAAGGAACAAGATGTATTTGTAGGGGTAAAATGATAATTTTAACCCAATTGTAAATACGAACAATCTGTGAAGGATTGACTTACTGATTATGGTTTATATGGATAGAAATATATCTACAATGAGGAGAGTGCAACTATCAGTGGTATGTCTTGATAATTAACGAATAGTAATTAATTCAATTAAAAAGTTTTAACGAATTAAGTACAGATCGTTGGAGCTCATGATCTGTAGTCTATTAGGTCCCTCTACTAGCTCATTAAATTGGAATAACAAATTGAGTATTGATGTATGAATTTTAGGGTTTTCAATTGATTGTATATGATATAATTATAAACGTTTAATTTAATTGAAATTAAATGGAATTGGAAAATTAATTAATATTTAAATTATGATTTAAATATAAAATTGATTTATTGGTGATATTGTATTAATTTAATATTTAGATATTAAATTAATATTTAAAAATCAATTAAAAATTAATTTTATCTAATTAATTATTTTGAATTAATTTTACAAAACTAATTAAAATTATAAATTTAAATAACATTGTTTTCTGAATACATTCTTAGTAAGTGGATTTTTCATTTTTTGGGAAAAATTCACTAACCATATTTATTGAAGAATCACCAAATTCCATTGTTAATCTTCAAGCTGGAGCTGCCCAACATGCAACCTGATACATTTGCATGGTTTTTACCTATATATTGAAGGTCCATGTATGAAGATCAGCTAGAGATGAAAAAGATAATTTCTGAATTAAAAACCCTGAAAACCCTGTTCTCATTCTTCATCATTTCAACTTGTTCAAGTGTTTCCACCACACATTCCAACTTGAGTATAGTAGAGAAGATCTAGGTTGTAGTCCTCTCGGTGATTCAAGCTCCATCTTGATGTTTTCCGCTGAATTAGTGGTGAAATCTTCAAAGGTAATATGTGTTTCAAACCCTCTTATGAATATCATATGAACAGCATGCTTAAAACTCAAATTAAATATAGTTTAAGTGTTTATTGATTATGTATTCTTCTGTTGCATGATATATCATTCCTTCATGTAATTCATGGTTGAAAGAAGCACAAAAATTACCCATTATTGGTCTCCTTGATCGATTTGTAGTTTGGTTCAAAAATGGTTTTATGAACATCGCAGTCATTGGATTTTAAGCTTTCAGAACTTTCCACATTATAGAGGACATGATCCGATTTGCTTTAAGGGAGAGTCGTTCAATGAATGTAAGTTATTTTTTGTTTAATTAATATATGTATCATTAGTAATAGATAAATTTATAAGGTACACTCATTGTTATCTTTTTGCCAGTATACCATATTAACCAACATGAATTTGAAGTTCATGACTGCAATATCAATTTTTGGTCAACATTCTGAATCCTATTTGCTCGTGTCGATGGTAGGACCTAGACATGATCCCATGCTCCCATGCATGCATTGTGTTGTCTACTAGTAACCTTCATTTGGAATACACACACGATTTCTACCGTGTTTCAAATTTAATTCTATTATATAGAAAGGAAACAAGTCCTATTGGTAATGTTGAATGTTTACAAATGTTCATAGAGTTGGTGATGATCCCGTTCTTCCTCCTACTGTCAAACATCTTACTGGTAGGCCTAAGAAAAAAAGTTACGTCTTATTTAGAAAATAAAGCTACAGTTCATTGTAGTAGGTCTGGTGGGAGGGATCACAATTATAGATCTTGTAAGGAATCCATATGGCGTTGAGTCCCCATATTAGTTGTTTTTTGAAACGATTTATATTGTTGTTGTCTTTATTTTTGCATTTTGTTATCGTTTAAACTACTGTAGTTTATTTTTTTAATGAAATGTTTCTTTAACTTTCCTATTGTTTTTTTTTAATCTAGTGATATATTATTGACATTAATACTGCATTTTGTTATCTATCATACTATTGCCTGTAATTCTACTCAATGTATATACCTCCAATTAACAACAGTGTCTCTAAAATTTAAATTTTAAGATGATTATCTTAGTTTTGTGGTTTAGTACTTTGTGGCTATCATTTTATAGTTACAGTGTGCTTTTGGTTATTGAACTGTATCTATCATTAATCAATTGAAAAAATGAAAGACCTGTTGAAATTCAAATATATTATATATTAAATACTCAGTTACTACGATGTATTTGTTGTTAATATACCCTATGCATGTAAATATGTTATTGGAATAATAGGTTATATGTTAAATTATAACAATACTGTATTTTAAATGTTCAGATAGTTTTGTCATTTATTCATGGGTTAAATCATTTAATATTCCGTCCTTATACTAGGATTTTTTATAAGTTAAGGATATATAAATTAGAGTATCACTTATAATTTTGTCGGTTCTCAATGGAGAAAATGAAAATGTGCGTTATGTTATAAATACATGATATATTTGAAGGGATCAAATCCCACAGCAAAAGAGCACGAACGTGTGTGCTTTCAATTAATGTTTCAAATTCACATTAAATTACAGAGAACATAAACACATTTTAAGTAAGCATGCTTTAAATAGTAAAGTAATTCAAGAAGAAGAGAATTACCTTTGAAGACAAATCTTCAATTTTCTCCAATTCTTTGATGTGATGAGGATCTCAGTAACTCTTCTTCGATTTTAAACAAGACACTATCACCAAGTTCTTCTCGCTATTCTTCGACAAGAATTGGGTTTGTGGGAACCCTTTTTGGGATATAAACAGAAGAATAATAATGTAGAGAAATTATCTTATCTAAATTGTGTGTCCTGAGAGTTGAGAGAATTTTTTCTTCTCAAGCAATTTCTGGAGAGAGAGAGTAAATCAAGAAATGTTCTGTATTTTGAAAATAACGTTTTTTTTTTCTTTTTTATGAGAGAGGGGGAAGTTGTATCTTCCTTTAACTCACCATTAACTTCCCTTAACTATGTGGAGTTAAAATTCAACTAAGGTTAAATTAAATCAAATTTAATTTAATTTAATTTAATAAAAAAATATTAATTAATCTAATTAATTAATATATATTAATTAAATATCATATATTTAATTAATATTACATTTGAATCATATTCAAATGTATTTCCCTCTCATAACCTATAGTTTAAATATGAATCTCTTTCATGCTATTTAATATTTGAATCTTATTCTAATATATATTATTTTCTCATGTTATAAAGCTTAATTTGAATCTAATTCAAAATTAACTTTATATAATATAATGTATCTATATACATTATATTAACCGTGTCATATACAATTAACATATAATTCCCTCATTATATGAATCTTATTCATATTAATTTAATATTTAAATCTTATTCAAACATTAATACTCTCATAATTATAGTTAATTTTGAATCTAATTCAAAATTAAATTTATATTATAATGTATCTCTATATATTATATTAATTGTATTTCATACAATTAATGCATATTCTCTTATTGAATTTGAAAAATTCAAATTTATCCAAAACAAATTAATTCTAGTTTTACCCTTAATGAGCTGGCAAAGAGATGGACTTACAGATTAGAAGCTTCAATGATTCGAGATTAATTAATTAAACTCTTTAATTAAATTAATCAACGTTCATTAATTGTGAGTCATTCCACTAAAAACCCACAACTACACTCTTACACTATAGAATATATATTTGTCTATGGATATAACCAATTATCAGTAAGTCAACCCTTCATGAAATGCTTGTAACTACAATTTGGTCAAATTACCGTTTTACTCTTGTAATTACCTTTTACTCCTTAGTACCACGGATCCCTCTAATGAACAATCAATTTATAGTCTAACTATAAACTAAATTTCTTTCGGGCCAGTAAGAGTGTGAGACTTCATTGTTCAAGACCCAAAATCAGCTCTGAATAGATCAATTCATCTACTTACCCTAAATATGGGAAGAAGTGAATTCCATCTTGTGTAGCTATGTTCCCAGCTCCCTACTAAGATAAATCCCCAAAATGGTAGGTTTATTGAGTCAGTGGATCGGATCACTCTCATCCATACAAATCAAAGGACTGCCCTCATATACAAAAATTCATAACTCATACAAGATTGAGGTTGAGTTACCTATAGTCATCTTATAAAATGTTAATCTCTTCAGTCAACAATATTATAAAGAGAGATTATCATCTTGCGTCTCGGTCTTATACAAACTCTTTGTATAGGATACCTCCACCTGCATGTCTTTACATGAATGATTTATATCAAATCGTTTGAAATACTTACAACTCTTGTAACATTTACAAAGTGGATTGTATCCATTGTGTTGTTAGGATAAGATACCCAACATTATCTATATACTATAGACCATTTAAGTTATTACTTGAATATGATCCACCTGTATGTTTACCACATACTATTCAAATTACATAAAGTAACGTTGAATCTTTCCTCAATAAATAATTACATATATAAAATAATCGTTCATTATTTCAATTAATTGATTAACTACGAGGCTCTAGGGCATACATCCTAAATTGAATAGTCTCATTATATAATACTGTTAATAATAAAGACTTACATTTCACCAAGATAACCATAGGTGGTATGACCTAAATCCTGAGTGAGTTGTGAACTCTTGCTTATGAAGGTGGTTCTTTGATTTGTATGGGTGAGAGTGGCTAGATTGACGACTCAATACGTCTATCATTTTGGGGATTCGTCTGATTGGGGTGTTGGGAACACAGCTACACAAGATGAAATTCATTCATTCCTTACTGTTAGGGTAAGTAAATAAATTGTTCCCTTAAGGGTTGATTTTAGGACTTGAACAATGTGGCACCACACCCTCTCTTGGCCCAAGAGGGGTTTTGTCACAGTTGAACTATCATTTATTATTTATTAAAGGGAACAGTGATACTTAAGAAGTTAGATGTAACTATAGGGGCAAAATGGTAATTTTGGCCCCACTATACTTACGAGCAATTTGTGAAGGGTCGTTGCACTATTGACTAGTTATATCTAATGGACATAGAAATATATCTGTAGTGCAAAGAGTGCAGTTGTCGGTCTTTAGTAGAGTGACCGACAATTAATGGATGTTAAATAATTTAATTAAAGGAGTTTAATTAATTATTCAAATATCATTGAAACTTCAATCTATAGGTTCATAAGGTCCCCTATGTAGTTCAATATGGATTATTGAGAATTAATTTTGGATTAATTTGAATTGTTCAAATTAACTGACAGAATTAATTATATATGATATAATTAATTTAAATTAATTATATGTATGATATAATTAATGTAATGTATTTGATACATTATAATATAAAGTTTATTTTGAAATGAATTAAATATTTGAATATGATTCAAATACTAACTATATGGATGAGATTCATATAATTAAATTTAGTATAAATGTGATTTATATTAAATACCATATATTATTGAGAGAAATAAAAACTATAAGTTATATTATATTTGATATAACATATAGTTATATATACATAATAAGTTAGTTATTATTAATATTATTATATATATATACATATATAATTATTATTTATCAAATTTAATTTAATTTTAAATTTCAAAATTAAAGGCCCTTAATTCTCTCTCAATAAAGACGTGTGCGGGGGTGTGGTTGTTCAATTTTTTACGATCTTCTTCATCTTCTTTACAGAGCGTCTGTGTGTAGTTTTGTGAGAAGCATTCTTCTATAAAAACTCCTTCTCAATTCTTCTTTCCCTCTTCCCAAAATATATGGAGCCCACACCTCCCGTAATTCTCAACCCGTATAAAGAATATAGTGGATTACTTCTTGGTAGTGTCCAAGTTGGGTTTGCTATCATTTTTGTTCATGCCATTTGGAGAGGAAATTCGTGAAGATCTGGTCTTCAAGAGTAAGTCAATTTCTGACCCTTCTTCCTCTTTTGTTTTAGCATGTTATAAATTTTATTTTTATGCATAATTTTTGTATAACTTATAATTTTATAAAAAAAAATTGAAAATTGGGAACGACCCACTTCTGCAGTGGATCCTCAAGGTTCCTTTAATTGGTATCAGAGCTAGGTTCTTTGTCCCAATTTTGTTTTTTTAAAAATAAATTTACAATTTATGATGGGTAGCATTCTGTATTTTCCATATTGATGAATGGATGAATGTTTATTTAAGCAATTTTGGATGTTTTCGAGATTAGGCTTTAGATTTACTGCTTTCTTTACAAATTTTATTTGTAAAGGCCTGGAGTTTTTGACATAATTTCTTGTTATCGAATCTGTAATTCCTAGTCTTGAATCGTTCGTGTTGTTCCCGATGTTTTTCTGGTGAAGTGGAGGCCCAAATCGGAGAAGAAACAAAACAATTCACGCCTGTACAGTAGGTGACTAGACCGTAGCATTGCAACGCTAGGGTCATAGTGTTGCAACTCTGTGCCCTAGCATTTCAATGCTGCGAAGGGTGGACGGAAAAAATGTTGCGTAGCGTTGCAACGCTTGGAGAAGGAAAAATGAACATGTTCATGCGCGGTTCGGTTCATAGTTCAGCTGGTTCCCGTTCGATTCAATTGGTTCGAGCGGTTCGGGTTTTGGGCGATTCGGTTCGTGCGGTTCAAAGTGTGATTCACCTGCTTTGAACCAGTTTAGCTATTGTTTGATGTAATAGTTAGTTTTTTTATTAAATAATTAATATAAAAGTTATATTAATTTAATTAATGGCTTAGGAGTCTAACCCCGGTCCAAAAATTGTTGTTTAAATTATGCATTTGATGTATGGTTTAATTTTAATTATATATGTTATAATATATGCCATATAGTTAAATCCCACCACAGGTTATGCATTAATCATGCATCATGAATATTATAAATGTAATAATATAGTTGCATGATTTATTTTATATCATGCTCATGCATCATATAATATAAGTGTTATAATATATGTTTGCATGCATGATAACATTGTCATGCATCATTTATATTATAAGAGTTATAATATATATCTAGATGTATGTATGAATGTTATTATTTAAAATTCATTAATTTAGTAAATAATAGTTATGTACGTTAAGTAATGAAATGGGAATTGCATGGAGCATGACATTACTTTAGATAATCTTGTAAATGTTATAATTTTATTAAGTTTGTCATTCAATGCAATGTATGGTTTTAATTTGTTTCATTCTTTTTATAATTGTTATAATTAAATGAAATTAGAAATTAAAATCAATAATACAAAATTGCATACAAACTTAGATTTAAATGATTTTTAAATAGTTTAAAATATGATTCACATAGACCTAAGTTCACAATATTTCTAATGAGATTAAAAATTACTTTAATCTTTTAATCAGATTAATAGGATTAAATTGGTTTTATTAAAAGATTAAAATTGTAGCAAACATATCTATAAGCGACCTTTTGTTTAAGGCTAATTTTGTCTAAGCTGGGTATTTAAGTTGACGAAAATGGAACACCCCCACCTAGTAACTGATCTGGAAAGATGAATTAGATAGATTTGTTACAAGCATGCAATTATTGATTAAAGTTTATTAAAATGTTTAATGAACATTAATCAAAATTGTTTAACTATCCAAATAAAGTGTTACTCTTGGACAAATTTAAGCATTCACTTAGTAAAAATAATTAACCGTATTTTTTTAAGTTAAATTAACTCTAGATAAAACACTTAGTGGGAGGAAAATGGGGTATATGATACTTCATTTTTCTTTTTCACATTTTTTCCTTATAGTTCACACCGTGAGATCTATACTCCGCCTCGAAGCACCTTTGTTTGTGTCCCCCTATGAGTGGTGTTTGTATAGGTCAATACCAAGGTGAATGGAGAGAGTATTTATAGTAAGTGGGAGCGGGACGTGTGTCAACACATCCCACGATCTCTTTCATTAGTTTGTAGTAGATTTTCATGCTCGGCCTCGAGGCACCTTTACTTGTGTCCCCCTACGAATGGAATTTGCATGACTCTTTACTCAAACTCCATAAATGGATGGGTTGCTTTAGTTTTTAGCCCAATCGGTTTTTCCCTACGGATAGTTCATTGGGTCGGAATTCTAGAATCTAAAATGAGGGGTTACACTTACATGAAAATGTTAAGCTAGTTAACAATTTTTGGACCGAGCAATGGTGACTAATAGTTATAGTAATAAAGAGCTATTCTGTATATTGGTTAAGATGGTCTCATTTCAGTCAAGGGGTATCTGATCACCCTACGGTGACTTTTACCCCGCCTCACTAAAACATCATTGCAAAATAGATGTCACATCGGGTGCATTAAATTATTTTGCTAAATTTGATTGGTTTTTCTAATTGGATAATGCATAAATATTAATATAAATAAATTGTATATTTCAGCAATTTTACAAACTGACTTCTGCAATGTTAAATATGCTCACCACCAACAAATTAACAGGCGATAATACATCACCTGGAAAAATACGATTAACACAGTTCTGATCATCGATGATTTAAGATTTGTCCTAGTTGAGGAATGTCCTCCAGTACCAGCTCAAAATGTCACTCGAAACGTTCGGGAGGCATACGAGTGTTAGGTACGGACAAATGAAAAAGCCCAAGTGTATATCCTGGCAACCCTTTCTAAAGTCTTGGCCAAGAAGCATGAGCCTATTCACTGCCCATGAGATCATAAAGTCCCTTGGAGAATGTTCAAACAATTGTATGTACAACTCAGGCATGACGCTCTTAAATTCATTTTCAATGTCCGTATGTAAGAGAGGGCATCTGTTTGAGAACATGTTCTCAACATGATTGTCCACTTTAACATGGCTAAGATGAATGAGTTTTTCATTGATGAAGCTAGATAGGTTAGCTTCATCCTGGAAACTTTACCTTAAAATTTCCATCAATTCTGTATCAATGTTGTTATAACAAGATTGACTACAACCTGACCACCTTGCTTAACAAGCTGCAGACTTTCCAATCCTTGATAAAAGTTAAGGAATTGAAGGGAAAGGCAAATGTTGTCTTGTCCTCTAAAAAGTTCTTCAAAGGTTTGACCTTTGGAATTAAGTCTATGTCTTCCTCTTCCGATAACAAAAAGTGGAAAAAGAAGAAAGGTGGAAAGGGGAAAGCTAACCCACCAGCTATTTCCTAGAAGGGCAAGAAGGCTAAGACTGCAAAGGGAATTTGTTTCCATTGCAACCAAGAGGGACCTAGAAGAAGAATTGTCCCAAATACTTGGCAGAAAAGAAGAAAGCCAAGCAAGATCAATATGATTTACTTGTTTTGGAGACTTATTTAGTGGAGAATGATGATTTAGCCTGGATAATAGATTCAAGCGCCACTACCCATGTTTGTTCTTCATTCAAGGAATTAGTTCCTGGCGACAACTAGAGGCTGGGGAGATGACGATGCAAGTAGGAATCGAGCATGCATCGTCTCAGCTAAGGCAGTGGGAATACTCCGGCTTACTTTACAGAAAAGTTATATTTTGTTGCAATGTATATGCAGTTCCTGATTTAAAGTGGAAGTTAATTTCTGTACATTTTTCTTTAAATAAAGTGTTTAATTAAAGAAAAATGTTTAATTAAAAAAAATTATCCTGTACATTTTTCTTTAAATAAAACTTTTATTTCTAAGAATGGTATAGAACTTTGTTTTGTTAAGCTAGAAAATAATCTTTATGTGATAAGGCTGTTAGCAACTAAAGTTGTCCTTAACATTGAACCGTTTAAAACTACGATAACTCAAAATAAAAGACATAAAATTTATCCTAAGGAAAATGTCCATCTTTGGCACCTAAGATTAGGACATATAAATCTCAATAAGATTGAGAGTCTGCTCAAGAATGAACTTCAAAGTGAGTTAAAAGAAAATTCTTTACCTGTGTGTGAGTCTGTTGGGAATGTCCTAAAACTTGCAATTCGTGTTAGACATTCTATTTATCAATAATAATAAATTTTTTATTTTGCGTCTTATTATGAAAATCCAATAAACATATCCATGACTATAGTCTGAATAATTTAACTTTATCTAACATAAACGGGATTAAGTTAACAGTATATAGCCTAAATGGTCTAATAAGAATATAGATGAAATTGGGTATCTCATCCTGGTAACAGTATTGGATGCGGCCCACTCTGTAGTTGTTACAAAAAATTGTAAAGTGCTACAAACGATGTGATCCACAGATTGTTCATACTGAGACATGTGAGTGGGGGCATCCTATGTAATGAGTTTGCATATAGACTGGACTACAAAAATAGTCACTTTTCTTTATAACGACTGTTTACTGTTAAAATTGACTATTTTATTTATTACATAACCTAGGTTAACTCGATTTTAATCCTGAGCTAACTAAGAACTCCTGTTTGTTCGGGATTATCCTTTGATCTGCAAACGGTGAGAGTAGTTCAACAGCACTGCTCAATAAGCTTCCCATTTTAGGGATCAGACCAGATGAATAGCTGGGGACATAGCCTTACAAGATGGGATTCATTCCTACTCGATTTAGGGTTAGCAGATAGGTTGTTCTCTTAAGTAATGATTCCAAGTCTTGAACAATCGGGGCCCTGCCTTCTCATGGTAGAGAAAGGATTTGATTCGTAAGGATTATGAGTCAGAATTGTTCATTAGAGGGTCAGTGGGAACTTAAGGGGCAAGATGTATTCATAGGGGTAAAATGGTTATATTGACCCAGTTGTGATTACGAACAACCTGTGAATGATCGACTTACTGATTATGGTTATAAAGTGAACATAATATATCTACAGTGAGGGGAGTTCAACTATGGGCTATAGTGGAGTGTCCCATTAGTTAACGAATGGGGGTTAGATCGGTCTAATAAGTTTAGACGATTAATCTCGGATTGTTGGAGCCCATGATCTGTAGGTTCGCGAGGTCCCCCTACTAGCTCGTAAATGGTTAAGCTTTAGAGTAGCTTGAGAAATTAATTTGAAACGTTCAAATTAAAATTAAACGGAATAGGAGAATATATATATTTAAATATGATTTAAATATATGATGATGGATTTGTGCAAAAATTAATTTAATATTTGATATTAAATTAATTAGTTTTTTAAAATTAATTTATGAAATTAATTTTAGAAAATTAATTTATGAAATTAATTTTAGAAAATTAATTTTTCAGTTTTAAAATAAAAATAGTTTTTAAAATCAAAATTTTGATTTTGAGATAAATTGGAAAATTGGAAAAGCATACACAAAATGGAATTTCATGGTTTTCCATTATCATCTTCTTCTTGCTCACACAAAACCCACTTCCTCTTCTTTATTAACTCCAAGCATGAGCTGCAAGCTATGTACATTTCTTCTTTGCATGTTCACCTGCAATAAATAAAGAAGAATGAAGTGATTTTGAGGCATGCATTCTACAGAAATTTGAGAGAAAATTTCAGCTGAAGAAGTGTTCTTCGAGTGAGTGTTGTGATGAGTTCTCCTTGCGTTTTACATTGCTTCAAATGGCTCTTGAGTCCCACAACTCAATCTAAAACTCCAAGAGGATAGTGGGGAAGATTTTGAGGTGGTTCACAATGATCTTCGGAGAAGACTGCTACTGTTTGATCAAGATCTTGAAGAGTTCTTCAAAGGAATGATCTAAAACCCTCTTATTTAGATGAGCATGCTTTAGTTTCTGCCAAAATTAGTGAATTTGAATGCTTATTGATCCTTGTTACTTTCACTGCATGTTATTACACTCATATAATTGGTATCAGAGAATCATATAAGCATTCAATTCGGTTTAATTTTCAATGCTTATTGATATTGACTCATGCAAATACCATCCGAAGGGGGATGCTTCGAGGGCACCACGAGGCCAAGCATGAATCTCATAGTGTGAACATTCAGGGAGAAACGTGAGTGGAATCATAGACATATCGGATACATTTATTCCTCCTACTGAGTATTTTATAACCTAGGGTTTAGCTTACTTAGAAAAAACATGGCTAAGGATTTTAACTAAGTGACTTTTAGGTTTGCCCAAGAGTAACTTTTACCTTGGATAGTGAAACAACTTTTGATCATCATCCATTAAACTCTTTAAAGGAGTCTTTGACCAAATAGTTGCATGCTTGTTGAAAATCCAGGTAGGTTCCTAGGTAGGGGTGTTACGTTTCCGTCAACTTAAGAACCCCAGCCTAGCCAGAACCCACCTTAGACAAAAGGTCCCTTATAGATAGATTTAAAACAAATTTAATCTTTTATTCCAACCAATTTAATCCTACTAAACCGATTTTAAGAGATTAAACTAGGTTACTAAACTTTTTAGAACCACTTGAACTTAGGTCTATCTCAATCCCATTTGAAAACCCTTTTAAAAAACTTGAGTTCACCTTAAGTCTGCATGCAACTCTTTCTTATTGATTTTAGGTCCATTTCCTTTATCACACTTATAAACGGAAAGCATAACCATAATGCTAAGCTAACATGTGCAAGACATTTATAACGATTATAAACAACCTAAGTGTCATGCTCAATACATTGTTCATGAAGGAACAATTATTCAAGAGTAGCTACGAGCGGAAGCGATTTTCAATTCATTGTGACAGAATTACCACATATACATTCAAACATACTTTCATAATTCTAAAGGGATCAAAAAATCGTACCAAATGAAGATTTCTTCTTCTAGCGAGTCTGAAGCCCAACCGTCTACCTCGAACAGTCACCACTCAGACAGAAGGAAACGGAGAAATCACCACCACTTAGAGCCCTCAGTATTCTTGGAGTGAGAATCCAAAGTATGGGCTTTGTTAGGATTTGATAGAGGGAATGAGGAAGAGAGACCGTACATAACGATCAAGCAAGTGAGAGATGCGGTTGTCTATAGCATAGACAATATGCATGATCATTTAGGTGAAGTATACAATCGTGTAGTAAAAGTAAGCGATCGTCTATACAATCGTGTAGGAAAAGGTAAACGATCATCCAAACGATTGTGTAGGATAAAGGGTGAGCAATCGTCCAAATGATCCCGTAGGAAAAATTAAACGATCATCTATACGACCGTTTAGTAAATACCAGGAGTTAAACGATCGCTTAGGAAAAAGATAAACGATCATTTAGATAATAGTGCACGACAGTGTAATCGATATGCGATCGCTTAGCAATATCGTATAGGTAAGCAATCATATAGTCACTATCATATAGGTACTGATTTTCTAAACGACTGACACTATCTTTTTCACAATACTCGCACACCCCGAGATCAGCACATCGTCTGCTATTTATAATGCACTCATCCGTTATTAGAACGAAGAGGCACCTTCCCATTTCCTTTATAACTGTCCAATGAATGTGATCTTATCACATTCATAACTTATAAATTAATGTTAGATATTAATTATAATATTTTTTCTCTACTAGATATAAATCATATTTATATCCAATTTCTTCCAAATTAATGTATCTCATACATAAAGTTAACTATATCATATTTAATTAACTCGTTCAAATATATCATATAATCGAACTCCCCCTTATCAATTTGAACATTTCAAATTGACCCAAAAACTCACTCTCAACTTGTATCCAAGCTACCAAGGGGACCTTATGGACCTATGGCTTGAAGCTCCAACGTTACGTGAATAGTTGACTAAACTCTTTAGTCACAATAACCACCATCCGTTAACTGCCTGGCATTCTACTAAAAACCGACAGTTAAACTCTTCTTGCCATAGATATATTTCTATGTTCATTGGATATAACCAATTATCAGTACGATGACCCTTCACAGATGCTCGTAATTACAGCAGACCAATTTACCGTTTTACCCCTGTAATTACATCTTCCTCCTTAAGTACTACTGATCCCTCTAATGAACAATACAACATAGTCCTACTATGTGCGAACACCTCTTGGGCCATGAGAAGGTGCGTGACGTCATATCGTTCAAGCTCTGGAATCAGCCCTTAAGGGAGCTATCTATCTACTTACCCTTGCCTTGGGGAAGGAGTGAATTCCATCTTGTGAAACTGAGTTCCCAGCTCCTAAATCAGACGAATCTCCAAAATGGTAGGTTTGAGTCGGCGTTCTGGGCAATCGCACCCATGAAAATCAAAGGACCACCCTCAATGGCAGGAGTTTCCAACTCACTCAAGATTGAGGTCATGTTACCTATGGTCATCCTAGTGAAGTGAAGTCTCAGTTATGAATGGTATTATATAATGAGACGTTAACACTTCGTGGTCAGGTCTTATACAAACTCTTTGTATAGGACGCCCCCGCTCGCATGTCCCCTTCACAAATGATTAGGATCAAACCATCTATGACAAATCACAACACTTGTGACCATTCCACAAAGCGGGCTGCATCCATAGCACCAAGATAAGGTTTTCCTCCTATATCCATATATTGCAGACCATTTTGGTTATCACTCACCACATACATGCTTAAGTTACATACAGATAACCAGGGATATTAAGTTTATTGGTTTGTGGTAAAATCTAAATGTGCAAAATCAAGTAGTGAAGTAAATATCAATTATATTATACATCACAAGTGTTCGTACAAAGTTGTTTACAAACTACTGGACACGAGACTTTAGGGCATAAACCCCAACAGTTCATTAATTGCTACTTCTTTTATATAACACTTATACAAAACAACAATGAAAAAAGCAAAACATGCTTCCATTCACCCTTAGACTATAAAACTTATAATAAAAGGATGATGCATGATAATGCTCACTACATGTAAAATATAACTCTTATATTTCATGATGCATGTGCATGCTTTCAAGTAATTTCTTCATGCTCGATTATAACATTTATAATACATCTTGAATAATTGCACAACCTAAGGTGGGTTTTAAACTATATGTCAATCACTTTGCCATATAAGCACCATACATTACATGTATAGCAATAAATATTGATGAACTGTGTAAAATTGCCTTAAAATCAAAAAAATAAAGCTAACTATTACAAAGACAAGGAGTCTCCGGTCCAAACAGGTGAACTGGGTCTTGAACCGCCTGGGCGAAGTAACGCGTCTCCAACCATCATATACTAAACTCCTTGCGATCGTCTATACGATAAAACAAAAATTTCATTCGATCGTTTACCAACGCTCCCAGAGCTAAACGAACGTTTAGCAGATACTACACGGTCGTGTACCTTTACTAAGTGATGAAGCTTGAGGTACGCGATCGCTTAGTGCGCTCCTCACAATGCCCGCCTTACGCGATCGTCTAAACAACTGCGATGCCGCAAAGCACTATCGCCGAACCGATCACTTAGCTAGTGCCTTCGTATCGTATACGCGTGATCGTATAGGTAGTAACTAAGCGATGAGGCTTGCTAACTACACGATCGTCTAGCGCGCGCCTTTTACTAAACGATGAGTATCACATGCTCCCACTACGATCGTTTACCTCCAGCGCCTACACGATCGGGCAACCAACGCTACGCGATAGAGTAAACGATTTACCACATCGCTTAGCATTAGCTAAATGATCGTTTAGTAAATACTACACGATCGTATAGAAAAATCTACACAATCGCTTAGATAAATCCTAACGATCGTTTACTTTAGGCTACACGGTACGACCAATGCTTGGTCTTTTTCTTCGTTGAGAACCGCATCTTCATGCTTTGAAACTTCATCACGAACGATTCGACGAACTCAAACTCTATGAATTACAGACTCGATTTGCAAGTTAATTACGCCCAAAACCACAGGGGCCCTTACAAATTAACACTTTTAATTGAAGAAAACTTTAACTAGAGGCAATTAAACCCGAAACATTCATCAACTCTATCCACAAATGCACTTAACAATTAACCACAAATGTAGAAACCCACCGCGACTGTAAAATGAAGTTCAAAATAGACTTGTAATTTGAAATATCAGAACAACCTGGCTATCTCTCTATTTATCCCTTCTTCGGGGAAGGAGTGAATTACATCTTGTGGATTGAGTTCCCAACTCCCAAATCAGACAAGTCCCCAAAAAGGTTGACATGTTAAGTTGGCAATCTGACCACTCTCACCCATACTAATCAAAGGACTGTTCTCAAAGGCATAAGTTCCCAAAACACTCAGGATTGAGGTCGTGTCACCTATACGCGAGCATTGTGAGGAGCGCACTAAGCGATCGCGTACCTCAAGCTTCATCACTTAGTATGTAAGTCTCTAGTATCAACGGCGTTATATACAGAGTCTAGTCATCTCGTGGTTCGGTCTTATACAGACTCTTTGTATAGGACACCCCCACTCGCACGTCTCCACATGAATGGTCAGGATCTACCATCTGTAGTAGTTTACACTTGCAAACCTCTACAAAGCGGACCGTATCCGTAGTGTCACTAGGATCAGGTATCCTACCTTAATCCTTATACTACAGACCTATTTAGATTATCACTTAAGATATGATCCACTTGTATATCACATATATTCATATAAGATAACTATAGAGCTTTGTTTATTGGATATGAGTAAATGCCAGAATGAAACAACAGTTATTTTATTCATCAACAATGTGTATCATTACAAACAACGAAACTCCAGGAGAATTAGGACACTAATCCCAACAAAACGATGACATGAAATGCTAAGCGATGGTGTTAAGTGATCGTGTAGTTCTACCCGAGAGCTAAACGATTGCATTATGTGATAGACAGAAGACACTAAACGATCATGTACCTTTTCTCAACGCAAGGCGATGGTGTTAGACTATTGCCTTCAGTGTTACACGATCGGCCTTAGCGAGACTTTGAGGTTGGACCAAGAGCAGCCAGTTCGACCAGTTTTCTCGAGGTCCAATCCGGTTTAGCCTCAAAGGGTTTTGGTTGGTCCGGTTTAGACTTATCTAGTCTGGTTCAAGATGCTTGAGTTCGATTTGGAGCGGTTCGAGCGGTTCAAAGACGATTTTAAAGTTGTTTGTAATAGTTAGGCATCTGTTTACTTGTTTATGCCAAAACTAAGACCATATCAATTAGTATTTAATTGTTTATGCATGTGATGTATGTAATAATTAAATAATTCAATTAAATAATCCATGTATATGCATACAGTATGCCATGTAGATTTAAAAACCTACTGTAGGAAGCATGTTACATGCATTGAAAGTATGTTATAATTGTTATAATATATAGGATGCATGTTAGGGTAATATTTAATATAATAATTATATTAGATACCTTTATTGAATGTTGTGGATGTTTAGTATGTCTAAAATTTTGTAAGTTGTTATAAAATTTGTTAGACGTTTAAAATCCATAATAAAGAACAGTTGCATGCTCACTTAGGTTAACAACTAGTTTTAATCGTTAAAATAAATTGTTACCTTATAAAATACGGTTACAAACTCATATTAGTTCATAAATCTGTCTAAGGCTGGGGGTACTTAAGTTGACGATTTACGAAACACCTCCTACCTGGGGATTATGACCGAAATATTGAGCGTTGATAACTGATGTTATGAGCTTGCGTGAGCGATGTAAGGTAATAAAATGGTTTATCACCTAGACATTATAGGTTAAATCCAATTATAAGCATTATACTTAGATAAACCACTTAGACGTAGGTTGTTAAAATTAGCCGATATACCTAAGTAAAATACCCAAACATTTAGAACACTTCAGTGGGTGATTAACAATATATTTGATATATAGTTATTAGCTCTCATGTCCTCAAGAGTTCATACCGTGAGATCCATGCTCGGCTTCATGTCGTTTTTACCGCGACTGCTCCATTCGAAAAGTGTTTGCATGGGTCAATAACAAGGTAAATGAGGGAGGTAGTTCATAGTAAGTGGGTGAAGGAAATGTGTCAACATTGTCCTACGGTCTCCTTCATTAGTTTGAACCATGAGATTCCTACGTTGTGTCTGCTGTCGTTTTTAGGTGGCACTAGCTAGTCGTAATCCGCACGATCCCTTTGGAGGGTTGTAACATAGGATTCGGAACAACCCAGGCTTCAGTAAAATGAATAGGGTCTTATAGTTCCGTCTTGGATATTGTCTTCTATTTCGGAGGCATATTCATACCGTCCTATAAGATCTGAAAATGGCAGGTCACACTTACAAGAATTACTATTGTTAGTAAAGATCTTAACCAAAAGCGATAACCAAAAGAACTTTGAAATATGAGTTATTCTGGAAATGGTATTTGATCAAGAATTATCTTGCTTTTGTGAAGAAATTCTTGACTGCCCCTCGGTAGCAATTGTTCTAAATAATTTAAGTATCGTTGCAAATAAATAAAGATTTATTGGGTACTTTATTATTTTTGCTAAAAATGGATTTAGATGCATATTTAATAGAGTTTGTTTAAAATGTTTCAGCAATCTTGAACTCAATCATACAATTGCTTGCTTCTGATAAATTTAATGGAGAGGGTTATTCGAACTGAAAGTCAAACATCAATATATAGAGCTCATACCTCTTATAATTCTCAACCCCTACAAAGAATACCGAGGATTACCTCTTGGTGGTGTCCAAGTTAGGTTTGCTATCGTTTTTGTTCATGACCATTTGGAGAGGAAATTCGTGAAGATCTGGTCTTCAAAAGTAAGTCAATTTCTAACCCTTCTTTCTTTTCTGTTTTAGCATGCTATAAATTTTATTTTTGTGCATAATTTTTGTTTTGTAACTTGTAATTTTGTAAAAAAAATTGAAAATTGGGAACGATTCTGCTTCCGCAATGAACCTCATGGTTCCTTCAAAAGATTCATTTAATTTAAACAATGCCACTAACCCTTAATTACAAGTTTGCCATTGGGCATTTAATTCCTTCAATCTCCTAATAAAAATCCACTTAAATATTGCTCTTTATTTTCTACAAATTAATTGTTGGCAGAAGGTCTTTTTCATCTAAAATTTTAGCTACTTTTTTTTGAACCAAAAGAGTCTTATTCTTTTTCCTCCATAACCTGAAATCACCTCTCTCATCAAATTTAACAACTTTGAACCGTGTAGATAATAAAGTCATCTTTCAAATTAACCTCAACAAAAAATTAACCTAAACAAAGAATATGACAGCACACTACCACACACACTCTTTAGATCGAATGGAGCCCTAATACCACTAAAATTTAAATCGAACTCAAAATGCCCAAATAGAACAGAACACAACTAGCAGAATAAATTGAAAGCGATAAAAAACACATCGAACCATTATATATCCTTGTGTTTGTTGTGTTTTTTATCGCTTTTGATTTATTCTGCTGGTCGTGTTTTGTATTGTTGAGTTCGGTTTAAATTTTACAAGTGGTATTTGAGTTCCATTCAAGCCAAAAGTGTACTTATATTAAGCAGATAAAAGGAAAGTAGTTGCATGTTCTCTCACAATTTTGAATATACTATATTTGCAAGGGATGTTCAAATAACTCAATAACATGAACAATCCGGACTACCCAATCCAAAATGTAACGGTTGGATTGGGTTAGTTTTGTTCTTGTGTTGGGTTAGGTTAAACTTTTTCTATTTTTGTTGGGTTGGGTTGGGTTAGGTCGTGAATTGGCTACTAAAAGTTGGGTTGACCCAACTCAACCCGAAGTATATATATATTAATAATACATACATATATATACATATAACGTTTCAATTTTATGAAATTTTAGTTATTAGTCATGTGTTGTATATAAATTTACATATTTTTAATTAAAAAGAAAAATATACGCATGTACCCACGCCACCCATAGTGATCCCGATATAATTAAGAGAAGCCAGAGCAGCTTCATAATAGCAGCCCGTAGCTAGTTGGGATATAGAGTTGAGTTGGTTGTGCCGAGTGAGATTGGGTAAAGAGGTGCATAGTAAGTTATTCCGTGTTTTCTGGTGTATGTCCATATACTACATCTGGCAGGAGCGTAATCGGCGGTTGCATGGAGGTCGACCAAGGTTGGTGTCTATGTGTTGGCTTTGTTCTGGTCTTATCATGTTGGCTTTGTTTTGGTTTTGTTGCCTTGTCTTTGCTTGTTCTTTGTTGCTTTGATGCCTTGATCCCGAGTTGTGAGATCTCCCATGTTGTTGTATAATAATATCACATATTCTAAAAAAAAAAAATCTTTATACATTTACGAAGCACCCTTAATGTTAGAGAAAGAAAATGCATTTATTATATAGTATTAATTAGTTAAGATTTTCTTCTCATTTTCAATTGGGGAGAGAAAATATATTTATATGCTCTTATTTTTTATTTAACGTATTTCATGTTTCAAGCAACTGGTTTTATTGGCAAATTCATGTTATTTTTAAATATACCATTTAACATTGTCTTAAATTTATGCAAATGTTGTTCTAGCCAATATATGAAATATAATGGTAAATATATTTGATATGTTCTCAAATACAACTAGTTTCATGGCAACCTATTGGTTTTAGTGGATTCATGGTTATTTTTAAATATACCTCAGAACATTGTATTAAAATTTTTGCAAACATTCTAACTAATATATGAAATATAAATGTACTCAAATAGATAGTTGTACCACTCAAAAGTTTCAATATAATAGTATCATATGATAGTACAATATATGAGTATATATTATTTAACTGAATTCCTTTATGAGTTATACCATAGTATATAAATCACAATTTGACTCAATGTTCAATATAAATCACAATATATATCATAAAGTTCATTTATATCATAGTATATATCATACATTCAAAGTAGTCGAAAATAAACAAAAATATCTACCAATCACAGATTGACTCAATAGTCAACACAAAAATACATACGTACAACTGTATATATCATAAAAAAAGAAATCTAAATTAAAAATTACCCTAATTTATATAAAATAAATGAATATATATCACAGTATATATGTACATTTATTCTTTGGTTTCTGTGCATAAGAACCCTCCCATCATCATCTCTCTTTTTCTTTGTGAAGCACTTGCCTTTGTCACCCATCCTCATCTCTTTTTCTTGAAACCCTAGATCTACCGTTGCTCTTGTCTATCATTGCCACACCTTCCATAGCAGCCACCTTGTCATCGTCGTTGGGCCTACTTATCACCGTCAACAGTTGAGTCCGTGCACTACAGTCAACAGAACTCTAACCATCATCTAGAACCCTACGCCGCTCAGATCCGTGCCTCGTGCCAAATCTATTCGCCTTGCATCGTCAATTTGCCTCATGCTAGATCTATTCAGCGACTTCTCAGTTGTCGTCTGATGTTCGTCTCCTATTATTAGTCACTTGTAACTCGTGCCCCCGAGAAGGAGAAAAAGAGAGGGATGAGAAATAAATAATTTAATTAGAAGAAAGAAAGAGAAAGAATAAGGGATTTAAAAGTTTTTTTCTTTTTAAAAAGGGAACATAAATAGGCACGAGGCCCTAGGATATGCATGGGGAGAGATACACAAAATCTTAGGCATTTATTTTTATTTTATTTCAAGAAGCATGTTGTAATTTATTGATTAATGCATTATCTGTTTAGTATGATCGTAAATGTTTTAGTTCTTTCACAATGGAGTTTGGAACGATTCGCTTCCGCTCATATATCCTCTATAAAAAGAGTTCCTTCAAAGGCAATCGTGGACATCAACAAATGCAAAGTCGATCGCAACAAGAATCTAGTTCTTCCTCTCCATTGGAGAACATATTAAAGGAATATATGCAAAAGAACGATTCATCATTGCAAAGTCAAGCAACATTTATTTGAAATTTGAAACTCCAAATGGGGCAAATAGCTAAAGAATTGAAAACTAGGTCGCGGGGAACATTACCTAGTAACACAGAAGCACCAAGACATGGAGGGAACTTAGACAAGGAACAGTGTCAAGTGGTGACACTGAGAAGTGGAAGGCCTTTAACAAATGACAGACTAAAGAAAAGCAATCCAGCAACTCAACAATCAGATGAACAGACCACAGTGACCAATGAAAAGCAACACACAGACCAACCAACATAGAGTAATCAAAAGCAGAACGATTCAACATAAAGGAACAAGGAGAAGGAAAAAAAGTTAATGCAGGATGTTGAATGTAGAGGCTCATCCGCAAGCATTTCAACTTCGAGTGTAATGCATAATGTGCACCCACAACCGTCTTTCCCACAAAGACTGAGAAAAAAGAATGATGAGAGCTAATTTCGACGATTTCTTGATGTACTCGAAAAATCCCACATGAACATATCACTAGTAGAAGCTTTTGAGAAAATGTCGAGTTATATTAAATTCTTAAAGGACATCTTGTCCAAGAAAAGAAGACTGTCGCACTAACATAAGAAAGCAACACATTCTTCAAGACCGGTATTTGAGAAAAGATGAAAGAACTAGGCAATTTCATGATAACAAGCTCAATAGAGGGCCTAGATGTAGGTCAAGCACTATGCGATCTAGGAGCAAGTATTAATCTAATGTCGCTATCCATCTTCAAGAAATTGGGGATTAAAGAAGCCAGACCTACAAGTATTTCTCTTTAACTTGCTGACAGATCTGTTAAACATCCTGAAGGCAAAATTAAGGATGAGCTTGTGTAAGTGGACAAGTTTATCTTTCTAACATATTTCATTATATTGGATTATGAGGCGAACAAAGAGATACAATTTATCCTTGGTAGACCCTTTTTGTCAACTAGAAGGGCTCTAATAGACCTTCACCATGGAGAATTAATAATGCGCGTAAACAATGAACAGGTAAAATTCAATGTGTTCAACACATTGAAAACCCTGATGAATTACAGTCTTGCTAATTGGTGGACGCATTGGAATGGAGCAGTGACAACAAGGATAATGAATCTAACTTCTTACCAGTTAATTATGAAGAGGAACAACAGGTTGTCAAATCTGTATATGTGTTGAACGACATGAAGAGAAAATTTGAATCACTTGACTTATATAACCAAGAAACAAAAAAGACAAATCCATTGCTTGAGGAGCCACCATATTTGGAATTGAAAATATTACCAGCCCATCTGAAATACACTTATCTGGGATAGAACAATCCTTTACCAGTTGTTATATCCTCCTAGTTAAACGCATATGATGAGGAATCACTTATGCAGGTGTTGAAGAAGCATAGCAAAGCCATTGGATGGACGCTTGTGGACATTTGTAGCATTAGTCCAACATACTGCATGTACAAGATAAAATAGGAGGAAGGGGTCCACTCAGTATCAACCCGGGTTGAACCCAGTAATGAAAGAAGTTGCTAAAGAGAAAATTATAAAGTGGTTCAGCACATGAGTCATTTATCCTATCTTTGATAACCACTGGGTTAGTCAAGTTCAATATGTGCCTAAAAAGAAAGGAACTACGGTAGTGTCCAACGACAGCAATGAAATGATACCCGCTCGAACCGTGACAGGTTGGAGGATTTGCATGGACTACTACAAGCTTAATGCTGCCACAATGAATGACCACTTCTCTGCCCTTTACCGACCAGATGCAGGTCAGACTTGCTGGTAATGAACTTTTATATTTCTTAGATGGTTACTCAAGATAAAATTAGATAATAATTGTACCAGAGGACCAGGAGAAAACTACTTTCACATGCCCTTATGGGACCTTCATATTTCGATACATGCCATTTGACTTGTACAATGCACCAGGTACTTTCCAATAATGCATGATGGCCATCTTTTCTAAATTCTTGGAATAGTCAATAGAGATTTATATGGATGATTTTTCTATGTTTGGGAGTTGATATAATGAATGTTTGACAAACTTGGAAGTCGTTCTTCAACAATGTGAAAAGAGGAATTTGGTGTTGAATTGGGAGATGTGTCACTTCATGGTTACAGAAGGAATTGTTCTTGGGCACAAAATCTCCAAATCTGGACTGGAATTTGATCTTGTAAAGATCGATGTAATTGCCAAACTTCCTATACCAGCCAATGTTAAAGCATTAAGAAGCTTCTTAGGCACGCAGAATTTTATCAAAGATTATCAGAGGTTTCTCTCAGATTTTCAAATCTTTCAATGTGTTACGCGAAGCAAACCGACCATATGAGTTTGATAACAGCTGTCATCAGACCTTTAAGACTTTTATAGATGCGTTGACCTCAGTGCCTATCTTGATTGCACCCAACTAGGCATAATAATTTGAACTTATGTGCGATGCCAATGATATTGCAGTCGAAGCGATGTTAGGTCAACGTAGAGATATGATGGTGCATCCTATCGCCTATGCTAGTAAAAAACTCAATGATGCTCAAGAAAATTATACAACCACGGAGAAAGAGTTGCTAGTTGTGGTTTTCACAGTGGAGAAGTTTTGTGCTTATTTGTTAGGATCAAAAGTTGTCATCCACACGTATCACTCAGCCATCAAATATCTAATGACCAAGAAAGATGCAAAACCTCGACTCCTCCATTGGGGTTTTTTCATTGCAAGAGTTTGGTATTGAGGTGTGGATCACAAACAGACTAGGAACAATGTTATTGACCATTTGTCAAAGGTCGAGAATGAAGAAGCCTATAATAAGAAGCCTAAGATCAATGCATGCTTCCCAGATGAAATAATGTGAAAAATTAATGAGTTTGACCCATAGTACGTAGACATTGTAAACTATTTGGTGTGCAAGAAAATCCCTGAAGAGTTCAACATGCAATAAAAGAAGGACTTATGCATGAATGCAAAATTTAATAGAGCCTCATCTTTACAAGCGCAAATTTGATCACATCTTCCATCAATGCATACATGAGATTGCCTTTCACCATATACTATCTCAATACCATGAATCACCATATGAAGGGCATTTTAAAGGCCAAAGGACTACGAATAAAGTACTGCAATGTGGGTGTTGCTAGCTTATATTATTCAAGGATGCAAGAGAATTCGCTATAAGTGTGACCATTGTTAGAAGAAATATATTTACCTGCAATAAGATGCCCTTAACTTCTATTTTTGAAATTGAGCTATTTGATGTATGGGGGATTGAGTTCATGGGACCCTTCCCTCCTTCATGCGAGCATATATACATTCTAGTGGCTGTTGATTATGTTTTCGAAAGAAACGATGAAGTTTCATAGTGGAAGGGGATCATTCCTTTTTCTTTTTTTTTAACTTTTATAGAATCACAAATTTACATAACGGAATTATGCATTAAAATAAGAAATTATAGCATGCTTTGAAGGAAGGAATTAGAGAAAAAATGCTTACCCTTGAAGACAAAATTCTTCACAAGATCCCTTCTTCTAGTCACAAACTCTTCGAAACTTGATCTTCCAAAGAAAAAACAAATGACCACCACCAAGAGGTCAACCTTTGTATTCTTTATAGGTGATGAGAATCCAAAAGTTATGGGCTCTGAATTTTGGGAAGATGGAGAGAATTTGAGAGGAATTTTTTTTTTTTCTAGAGAAAATTGTTGGGAGTGAAAATCAGAAAGAGCTTCTCTATAGGCTTCTGTGAAGTAGATGACCACTCTCATTGAAACCGCAATTTTCGCGTTTTATCAGGATAGAAAAAATAGGGGAAGGAGTTATAACTCCATCCTTTATTAAACTTAAAAAAATTAATTTAATTAATAAAAATATACTTTACCATAATCTATATATATATATATATATATATTATACTATATGTTATATCAAATATAACACATAACCTATAGTTATTATATTATATCTAATACAATATAACATATAGTTTTATTTCTCTCAATAATACATGGTATTTAGTATAAATCATATTTATACTAAATTTAATTATATGAATCCCATCCATAAAATTAATATTTGAATCACATTCGAATATTTAATTTCTCTCAAAACAAACTTTATATTATAATGTATCGAATACATTATATTAATTATATCCATATAATTAATTTAATTAATTATATCAAATATAATTAATTCCCTCAATTAATTTAAACAATTCAAATAATCCAAAATTAATTCTCAATTATCCTTGTTGAGCTACAGATGGGACCTTATGAACCTATAGATCGAAACTCCAATGGTACTTGGATAATCAATTAAACTCGTTAATTAAATTACCCAACATCCATTAATTATCAGTCATTCCACTAAAGATCAACAGCTGCACTATTCGCACTATAGATATATGTCTGTGTCCATTAGATATAACCAGTCAACAGTATGAAGACCCTTTACAAATTGCTCGTAAGTACAGCTGGGCCAAAATTACCGTTTTTCCTTTGTAGTTACATCTAATTCCTTAAGTATCACTGATCCCTTTAATGAATAATAAGTCATAGACCAACTATGATCAAATCCCTCTCGGACCAAGAGAAGATGTGGCCACATTGTTCAAGCGCCAAAATGAGCCCTTAAAAGAGCAATTTATCTACTTATCCTGACATCAAGAAATGAGTGAATTTCATTTCATGTAGCTGTGTATCCAACTCCTCAATCGGACAAATATCCAAAATAGTAGGCATATTGATTCAGGGACCTAACCACTCTCACCTATGCAAATCAAAGGATCACCTTCATAGACAGGAGTTCACAGCTCACTCAATATTTAAGTTATGTCACTTATGGTCATCCTGGTGAAATGTAAGTCTCTACTATTAATGGCGTTATATATAATGAGACTAATCATTTCATGGTCTGATCTTATACAAAGTCTTTGTATAGGACACTCCTACTCACATGTCTCCATATGAATGATAAGGATCAGATAATTTATAGCACTTTACAGCAATTGTAACATCTACAAAGCGAGTTGTATCTGTAGTCTCACCAGGATAAGGTACCTAACTCTATTCATCTACGACAGACCGTTTAGGTTATCATTTAAACATGATCTACCTGTATGTCTCTACATACATGTTTAAATTACATAAAATAACCTATGATATTTTTTTATTGGATTGAGTGTATACTCATAAAATAACAATTATTTTATCAATAACAATTTGTTTATACAAAGCTTACAAATTGTGAGAATGCAAGAGAGATTTAGGGCACCAATCCCAACAGTTTTAAAATGGGTAGAAGCCATTTCTTGCACAAACAAAGATGAGTTGACCGTGTCAAAATTTCTTACAAAGCACATCTTCACTCGATTTGGTACTTCAAGAGCATTAATAAGTGATAAATGTACACAATTTCTTAATCATATCATTAACAAACTTTTATTGAAGTTTAATGTGCAACATAGAGTGGCGACTGCATACCATTCTCAAACAAATGGATAAGCTGAAATTTCAAACATAAAGATCAAATCCATTCTGAAGAAGGTTGTCAACACATCAAAAACAGGATTGGGCACAAAATCTTAACGAAGCATTGTGGGCATACAGAACAGCTTGCAAAACACCAATTAGAATATCCCCCTATGGAAAAGGATGCCATTTTCTGTTGGAATTCAAACATAAGACACACTGGGCACTGAAAAAAGCTCAACTTCAATTTAGAATCCACTGGTGAAGCGTGAAAGTTACAATTGAACGAACTGAAAGATTGGAGACTGCATGCATATGAAAATGTCAAGATTTACAAAGAAAGAACTAAACATTGGCATGATCAATGCATTAGTAGGAAAACCTTATATGTTGGCTAAAAGGTTCTCCTATTTAATTCACATTTACATTTGTTCCTAGGGAAGCTTAAATCTTGGTGGTTTGGACCATTTATCATCAAGGAAATATTTCCCCATGGAGCCGTTGAACTAAAAGGCGATGATGGATTCAATATGTTTAAAGTAAACGAACAAAGAATCAAACCACATTTTAGAGATGATGTGGAAAGAAAGAAGGCCTCCAAAGACCTCGTTCAACCTCAATGAGGATGACCGATTGTCCCTACACTAATCATCAGCATATCTTTCCAGGGACGCATCTTTTACTTTGCTTTATTTTTACTTTCTAGTTGCTTGTCATTGGTTTATTTTCTTTGATTTTATTTGCTTTTGTAAGATTGATTGCTTTAGTTTGATTGATTGATTGAACTTGGTGTATTTTTGCTATATGATGATTTGCTAATTGAAAAATGAATGATGTGTTGAATGTATGTATGCACTGATTGATTACATTCGATTAGTTCAACACATGTGGGATACGTAAGGCTTTCTGACCGTTAGTGGAAATTGAGGACACTCGAGTGTGCGTCGTCTGAGCATAAGTCTCTTCAAGTCCTCATTAAATGCACCATCATCGTGAGTGACATCAGCATCTTTTTCCATGCGTGTGCTCCCCCTTATTTAAGCCCTAACCCTCTTCGTTTTCCTCTTTCATTTTCGTTCCCATTCTCAAGCTCTCAAGATTTTTTTCTACTGATTCTCTCATAGATCCCTAGTGACCTTCAAATCTCTTCAATTTCTTCAAGATTTCTTCAAGCTCTCATCTTCCAATAAAATGTCTCACCAAGAAAACACCCAAAAGCCCTCTATTGTTCAAGTTGGTGAGAACTAAGCTTTTTTTTCAACACCATCACTAACAGTCCCTTCGCCTTCCTAATCTCAGCCATGCCCGAGTCATATTTTGATTCCGTTACTGCTCTTCAACCTCACCCAAATCCACAACGGATTTGCTCTTTCACTCGCGAAGCTTTTCGTCCATGGTTATCCCTACCATTACTCTGATTATTCCTCTGACCATTCAAATTCCCCCTTCCCTCCAAAAAGCCCCTTCATCTTCCCTACGCCCAGTCGTTCCCTTCGAGCCTGTGTCTATTGAGCTTTTGGTAGTAGTATCCCGCTCAGAGCCCACATTGTCTAGATCATCACTGCATAGCCCTAAAGACAATACTAGCGTTGAGGGCCAACTTAAGCCATTGCCATCCACCATAGGACCAATATTGACTTAAACATGCATCTTAAAGATAATATTTATGTGGCATAAAACAACGAAAGGTGAGTTCTTCATTTCGTAAGTCAAAGACATGAATGGATACTTGTGCATCACTTAGGTGAATGTTAGCGAACCTTCTCAACCCTACCATATTAATTGATTTTCAACCCATTCAACGCACGTTGTTTTCATTTCTGCCACATCTCTTCCATCAACGCATCTCATTCCCCATCATTCAATGCATCACCATCACACACACATACCTTCGATGCATCACCCTTCCATTATCACTCCCCGTTCACCTTCAGCCATTTTTTCTCTTGATTGTAATTAGTTCTTTATTTTATTCATGCAAACAACATCATCCAATCTAAGTGCTCTTACTTTGTAAAAATCATCTTACTAATTTAGATTAATTCAAAAGTCCCTATGTTTGACCTTGATACTTAACATGAATCTCTATTTGAGTTTGCACTTGGGTTTAATTAGAGAAAACTTGTATTCATTTAAGGACAATTTAAATGATCAATATAGCACACACGCACAATTATTTTCACAACCCATACCATAGTATGTATTCATGTTAATAAGTACCCCAAATGTGGTCATAGTGAAAAATTGGGTCATAACCAAAAGACTTGCAAATGTTCTCTCACAATAGTACTCATCATTGTTGTATTTTCTAGATGATTTTCATCATTGTCATTACATTAATATCTTTTTTGCACGATAGTAGTTTCCTTCAAAAGTATATTTAAAAAAACAATAATATAGATGATTGTTCCATTTGATAGTTTCATTTGATGGTATCTTAAAATATACTTTAGAATATTGTGTTAGGTGTGTATAAAATATTCTATACTATATATGCAATATACTAAGATTTTTTATATAACAAAATACATAAAACACCATTCCATATGTGAGTATAAACATTACATAAACCCTTTCACTCCATCTTCATTGTGCTCTTTCACCTAACATTTTTATACAAACCATTTTCCTATAACTTAGTGTCCATATGTGAGCACAAACCATACATAAATAACATATTACATGATTTCTCTTATCACACAGTCCATATCAGTCATTCCATATCATTGACATACGATGGTTCAATATATAAATTAAGAGTATAGAAAATTAAATTTATAACATTGACATATGACAATAGTACATATGTCATGACAATTCCATAATCATATGACAGTACAATATATATTATTTAGCCTTATTCTTTCATCAGTTATACCAGGGTAAACACAACATAGATTTATTCGATATGAATTATAAAACAATATATATCATAAAATCGATAGTCTAAATCACATACCTTCTTTGAATCCTAATTTTTGTCACAATATATATCCTAAAAATCTATTAAAGTAGTGAGAAATCTAATGAACCGACTTAAACATGGATCACATGTATTTAATTAGCATCCCAACAAGAAGAATTAAAACAGTATGACTAGCATCCTAAACGATTTAATTGGCATCCCAACAAGAACCCAAGAATCGCAACAGAATATATCACAAGTTCTTTGTTCAAGCTCCTGTATTGTTATTTCCTCCCCAATTGATATTCACTCCCGTTTGTTGGGTCTTCTTCATATTTCAATTTACCTTCACCCATCAGCTTAAGCTTTTGGATGAATCGGTGATTTAAGAGTAGCATCCCAACAAAAATAATAATAAAAAAAGAGAGATTAAACATGCATGGATACTTGGTAAATCCTTAAATGGTATAAATGTGTTTGATAAACCCCTGAACAGTACATAAATGACATGTCATTTTAGTATATATCAATTAACTATAATACTTAAATCTCATATTACACAAAAATTCCCATATAACACAATACATATCAGTTATACCACAATATATGCAAATTAAAAGTATATATCAATTTTACCATAGTACATAAACCAGATTTTGACTCAATATGGATTATAAAATATAAAGGCCAGACTATAATATAATAAAAATGAATGCTTAAAAAAAAAAAAAAACTAATAGTGAAAAACCAAAGAATTCGAACAATATATATCACATCTGTTGAGATGATTTTATTATGAATATTATAATAATAAATAGAAGCTCATTGCTTAGTGTCCCAAAAGTCATGTGTACTCTTTATGTTGTCCATATGCCTTGTAATTATTCATACTTGATATCCATGTAAGTCCACATCTTACTTGCCACTTTGCTTATAAATAGTGGCATTTAGTAGATCTTAAAATTACACATACATTGGACAAATTTCATACAAATTGGAGAAAGTAGAGAAATTTTCTCATTTTCTCATTTCTTATTTTCTCATTTTGTTTTATTTTATTTATTTATATATTATGTTTTATTTATTTTAATATTAGATTATATTTTATTACCATCCGTGTTCCCGTTGTGCTCCTCAAATTCACAACAGTTATCAGCACGAGCTCCTATCGTTTTCCCCGCTAAAGGTAGGTCCTAAACATATGCCAATTTTTCCCTCTTCGTTATAATTAATAAATTTAATGTTATTTGCATTTTCAATATCTATTAAATTTTTAACATAAGTATAATATTTTATGATAGTGATGCCATGAAATCTCACAAAATTAGAATTTTCCGCCATTGATATTAACGACAATAATGATTTTTCATGGGTACTTGATGTCGAAATCCACCTGGATGCTATGAATCTTGGGAAGATTAGTAAAGAAGGAAATACGACATCCAGTCAGGACAAAAAAAAAATTATGATTTTCCTTCGTCATCATATCCATGAGGGATTGAAAATGGAGTATCTTACAATAAAAGATCTCCGTATCTTGTGAAAATTTTTGAAAGAGAGGTATGATCATCAAAAAATAATTATTCTTCCAAAAGCTCGTTATGAGTGGATAAATTTGAGGCTACAAGATTTCAAATAAGTAAGTGATTACAACTTCGCATTATTTTGAAATCAATTCAAAATTATTATTATGCGGAGAGAAAATTTTCTACGTTTCATGTCTCGAATATACTCTTGCAGTAGCAATATCAAGACAAAGGTTTTTAACAGTATTCTAAATTAATTTCATGCCTTTTCGTGGCCAAACAAAATAACGAGTTATTGATGAAAAATCATGAATCTTGACCAACCAAAACAACACCATTCCCTAAAGTGAATATTGTGAATTTTTATAATAATCGTAGTCGAGGTCGTGGTTGCAGTCAAGGTTGTGATCGTAGCAGAGGAAGAAATAATTATTATTTTTGTGGTGGTCATTTTAATCATTCAAATTTCGAAAGAACAACACAAAATAATGATCACAAAGATAAAGCTCCACAAGATAAGAGTTCAAAAAATGTTGAAGATAAATGCTTCTGATGTGGAATGACTGGGCATTGGTTACGTATTTATCGTATGTCAAAACACTTAGTTGACCTCTATCAAGCCTCGTTGAAGGAAAAAGAGAAAAATATGGAAGCAAATTTTGCATATTAGGATAATGATATATTTGACCCATCCTAGATGACAAATTTGAATGTCGCGGACTTCATTGAATCTTTTGAAGAAAAAATTGGTGTAGTTGATGGAACATTAAGTGTTTCTTTTGATTTTGATAATATCTAGACTTAATATTATTTACTATTTTTATATATATCTTCATGTTTTTTTAGTAACTTTTGTATATTTTAAGTGTTGTTTTTCTTATTGTAATTATTTTATTTTAATGAAGAAATATGAATCATTTTCATATGTTGGATGTTTCAAAAATGAGCAAAAAAGATCTATGTCTAGCAGACAGTGCAACTACACATACAATACTTACAAATAAAAAATATTTTTCTAAACTGACAATGCTGGAAACAAAAATCAATACGATATCAGGTTCTACAAATCTGGTCGAAGGTTTTGGAAAAGAAAATATTATTTTGCCTAGAGGAACAATATTCACAATTGACAATACATTGTTCTCTAGTCAATCAAAGAGAAATCTTCTAAGTTTTAAAGATATACGTTGTAATAGTTATCATATTGAGACTGATAGTAAAACAAATATGGAATATCTATATATCATATCCACTATCTCAAATAAAAAACGTATATTGGAAGAGTTTCCTGCTTTATCTTCTGAATATATTATACTCATATACGAGTAATTGAAACATATGCAACAATGAGCCTAAAGTTCATAAATTCAAACATATTTACAATTTGGCATGACCGATTGGGTCATCCAGGATCTATAATGATGAGAAAAATTGTTGAGAATTCGAATGGACATCCATTAAAAAGACAAAAAATTCTTCAATCTAATGAATTATCATGTGATGCTTGCTCTCAAGGAAAATTGATAATTAGACCATCACCCGCGTGGGGATTGAATCACCTACATTTTTAGAACGAATTCATGGTGATATATGTGGACCTATTAACCCACCAAGTGGACCATTTAGATATTTTATGGTATTAATAAATGCATCTAGTAGATGGTCACATGTGTGCTTATTATCAAGTTGAAATCTTGCATTTGTAAGATTACTTGCTCAAATAATTAATTTAAGAGCACAATTTTCTGATTGTACAATTAAGACCATTCATCTTGATAATGCTGGTAAATTTACATCTCAAGCTTTTGATAATTATTGTACGTCAATTAGGATAAGTGTTAAATATCATGTAACTTATGTTCATACATAAAATGGTTTAGCAGAATAATTTATAAAACATTTGCAATTAATTGCAAGACCATTACTTATGATAGTTAAGTTTCCTTCATCTGTATGAGGATATGCTATTTTGCATGCAGCGTCACTTGGACGCATTAGGCCAATAGCTTATCATAAGTACTCGTCATTATAATTAGCTTCTGGTCATGAGCCAAATATTTCTCATCTGAAAATTTTTGGATGTGCAGTATATGTTCCAATTACTTCATCACAATGCACTAAGATGGGTCCTCAAAGGAGGTTAGGAATAATATCTTGGATATGATTCTCCATCAATTATTAAATATCTTGAACCCCTGATAAGTGATTTATTTACTACACAATTTGCTGATTGTCATTTTAATGAGACAAATTTTCCAACACTAGGGGGAGAAATTAACAAGTTAGAAAAAGAAATTACATTGAATGAATTGTTATTATCTCATTTAGCTCCCCATACAGATCAATGTAAACTTGAAGTTCAGAAAATAATTCATTTGCAAGATAAAGCAAATCAATTACCAGATGCATTTATAGATGCAAAGAAAGTAACTAAGTCACATATACCAGCTGCAAATGTTACATCAAAAATTGATATCCCAACACAACAAGTTATCGCTAATGAGTCTTGAACACACCATAAGTATGTAGACAAATGGGTTCCAAAGATAAAAATTCTCGAAAATGAAAAATAATTAATAGTGAAAAAGACTTGGTTGAGGATGTAAATACCCATGAAGAAATCCTCGATATGATTAGTGAGGAAGGTGAAATATACCTAAAGATAATAATGAGATTTCAATAAATTATATCATGACAGGAAAAAGATGGAATCGAACTAATGTAATTATTGACAACATTTATGCTATAATGTTGCTCTTGATATTATATCTGAAAATGAGAATCCTGAACCAAAATCTATTGAAGAATATCGACATAGAAAAGATTGGCTTCAGTAGAAAGAAGCAATCGAGGCAGCATTGAACTCACTTTCAAAATGTTAGGTTTTTGGACTAGTAGTCCGAACACCAGAAGGTGTTAAGCCTGTGGGATACAAATGGGTATTTTGAGAAAAAGAAATGAAAATAATGAGGTCACAAAATATAAAGTAAGACTAGTTGCACAAGGTTTTTCACAAAAACCTGATATTGATTTTGAGAAGACGTATAGTCCAGTGGTGAATGAAATTACATTAAGATATTTAATTGGCTTGACTGTGTGTAAAAGTCTGGACACGCATCTTATAGATGTAATCACAACATATTTATATGGATCTTTTGATAATGATATTTATATGAGAATCTCAGAAGGATTTAAGGTACCTGACATATACATCAAATTTCGAAGAATTGTATTCAATAAAGTTACAGAGATCACTATATGGATTGAAACAATCAGAACGAATGTGGTACAATCGTCTGAGTGGATATTTATTGAAAGAATGATATCAAAATAATCCAATATGTCTGTGTGTTTTTATAAAGAAATCATAATCAGGATTTGCTACTATAACTATATATGTTGATGACTTGAATATAATTGAAACTCCTGAAAAGCTTTCAAAGGCAATAGAATATCTTAAGAAAGAATTTGAGATGAAAGATCTTGAAAAAAACAAATTTTTTCCTTGGTTTGCAAATTGAGCATTTAGCAGATGAAATATTTATTCATCAGTCAACTTATACCAAAAAAAATTTGAAAAGATTTTATATGGACAAAGCACATCCATAAAATATTCCAATGGAAGTCCGTTCATTGGATATAAAGAAAGATATATTTTGATCTCGAGAAGATAATGAAGAACTTATTGGTCCTGAAATACCATATCTTAGTGCTATTAGTGCACTTATGTATCTTGCTAATAATACAAGACCAGATATTGCATTTTCAGTAAATTTATTAGTTAGATATAGTTGTTCTCCTACAAAAGGACATTGGAATGGAATTAAGCATATCTCACGGAATTTTTTCTACACTCATGATCTTGAAGAAAATGATGACATTACTGTACAACAAATTTGTTCTAAAGATAATTTGGCAGACTTATTACTTTGGCAGACTTATTACAAAGGCATTACTAACCACAACTGACTCAGATATTTTTAGTGATGTTTTCATGAGGGGAGTAAATATATTGTATTCTTTTATGAGTATATATTATATGAAATATGTACTATTTTTTCTTCACTAGGTTTTCTCTTATTGGGTTTTTCCTATTAAGGTTTTAATGAAACATATTATATATATATATATGGACATCTAAAGAGGTGTATTATGAATATTATAATAATAAATAAATGTTCACTACTTAGTGTCCCAAAAGTCATGTGTAACACTTAGTGTCTATATAAGTCCACATCATACTTGTCACTTTGCCTATAAATAGTGACATTTGGTGGATCTTAAAATTACACATTGAGCAAATTCCATACAAATGGGAGAAAGTGGAGAAATTTGAGAATTTTCTCTTTTGTTATTTTGTTATTTTGTTTTATTTTATTATTATATTATATTTTATTGTCATCCGTGTTCTTGTTGTGCTCTCAAATAGATTTGAGATTTTAGATTTAATTGAATTGTTGGATTTAAGTTGTGTGAGATTGAGAATTTAAGTGGAAAAGAAAAGGAAAAAGAAAAAGAAAAAGAAAAAGGAATATTCATTAAGATAGGGTTTGGTTTTGAGGTACATATATAGGTGTCCAATTTTCTCACGGGGCCCTGCCCGAACGGGGCAGGGATTCCCAGGTGGGGAATGGGGAAGGGAGTGGGGAAATTTTTTTTCTGTGAGCTAAACGGGGAGAATGCATTCCCTGTCCCCACCGTCGCCCTCGTCCCCGCCCTGTTCTCCGTCCCCACCCCGATTAGCTTTTACATATTTATTCATTATAATTATTTAATGTTATGTTATTATTATTATTATATAAATATTACATTTAAATTTCAAATTTGATTATTTATTGGAAAAGATAATGAATATGTTTAAATTGAATGTTTAAATATAGATTATATATGTTAATAATTTGATTTATATTTATTTCTGTCTACTTAAAAAAATTAATTAGCTTTTTTAGGCTAAAATTTGAGTAATTTATCTTTCAATTCAAATTGTCATATAAAACTAACTATAATAAATAATTTAACAATAAAATTAATTATTTAATTAAAATTTGCTTGAAAAAAGTACCAGAAAAAATTTGGGATCCAATACCTGTAAATTCTCGATCCCCATCAGAATTTTACAGGATGGAGAATGAAATGGGGAACGGGAATGGGAAATAACATCTCCGTCCCACTCCGTGGATCTCTAAGTACATATATAGGAGAGCCAACTAAGCCATTTGAGGCGCACGCAGCCCTAAGTGCTTCTTTCTCTCCCTCTTGAACTCTCTTTCATGCAAAAGGGAAGAAAACCCCAGTCGGTCGTCTCATCAATGCCGTCAGCTCTGTCTTGTTACAGCCCGCCGTCAGCTTCGTTCAGTTGCAGCCCCAGAACTGTTGTCGTGCTGCCCGGGTCACTGTCGGTTGCCGCAATTCGTCCCTGGTTTGCACCGTCGTTCACCTCTGCAGATCGCCGCCAACCACCGAGAAGTTGTCCCCCGTCGAACGCGCCGGCCACCTGAATCCATTGCCTTTCGCCCAAGTTTTGTTGAGTAAGATTTTGGGAATTTTATTGGATTTTCTTGAATGACTCTTGAATGCCCTTGAGTTTTGGGCCTATTTAATGATATCCATTATGCTTTGGATATTGTAACGATGTTTAGGGCCGTCAAAAATCGCTATCCAGCAGTATAAAAGATCAATCAGTGATTTTGACATTTTTTTGGGGATTTTTATATAAAAATCAGTCCTATATTTCAAAAATCTTTTTTTTTATTATTTTTATTCTCGACTTTTATATATATTTTAACTTAAGAGAGAAACTCTATTAGGGAGAAAATATTCATATTTGATTTTTTTTTCTTCAAATAGATTCTTGAGATTTTTTTCTTTATTTATATTTAATGATTTTTTTTATTGGTTTCACATTTTTTTTTCTGCAGGTTCGTGATTATTTAAAATATACCTTAGAACATTTTATTAGAAATTTAAAAATATTTTAACCAATATATGAAATATATCACAGTATATAAATTAATGTTTGACATAAATCACCATATAATGTATTTATTATGAAAGAGAGAAAATGAATTTATTATGATTTTTCTCTTTTCTTTTTTCGATTTAGAGATAAAATGTATTTGATATATTTTTTTTCCATTTTTATTTGGAGAGAGAAAATGACACTTAATATTATTTTATTTTTCATTTCGTTTTTCATATTGATTTTTGTTATTATGTGAAATATTTCATTGTTCGTTCATTTGTACATGTAATATATTTCGTTGTTTATTTGTACATATCAATTTATTGTGTTTTATTATTTTTTTTTTTACAATTAATGGTTATTTTAAATATATCTTAAAACATTTTGATGGATTCATGATTATTTTAAATATACTTAGAACATTTTGTTAGGTATTTGAAAATGTTCTAACCAATATATGAAATATACTCTAATTTATAAATTAGAGATTGACTCAATGTTTGACATAAATCACAGTATAAATCAATATACGATAGCATATAATCTTCATAAATTTCATTTACACCACAGTATATATATCATAATATAATAAGTCTAAATAAAAAAAAAAACACTCGTTTATATCAAATAAACGAATACATACATATATATCACATTATATATATATAAAAAGAAAAAATAAAGTTCATCTTTTTATAATACATAACTCTCCATTTTCATAAGAGAGGGAAAAGGAAGAAAAAAGTGTGAATTATGAGGGAAAAAATATAAAAAAAAATAGTGTGAATTATGAGGGAGAGAATATAAAAAATATATTATTGGAAAAAGAGAATATGCATGGAAGGGAGAGAATATGTATGAAGGAGAGAGAAATACATAAATACATAAATAAATATATATATAACGTAGGTAGGAGCTAAATTGTAAATAACTACTGATATTAGTAAAAAATGAAATGTTCAAAACATTAACATAATATGTGCCTATTCTTAAGACATTTTATGTAGAGGATTTTTTTTTTTTTTTTTTTTGAGTATTTAGACTTTGGAACTTGTTGGAATCGTTTTAAATGTTTAAAATTGGACTTTAAATTATTAATTATGGATCATGTGTAGATTGATATCTGTGTGTTAAGTTTGGAAGCAATTTTGTAATAAACCACTAATTGGGTAAGTTCTAGAGACAGTTAGGATAAGTTTTATGTTTAATTTAAGCTGAAAGTATTTAAGTTAATTTCAATTTATGTTTAGGGATAATTCAAGAATTTTACTCAAGATTAAAGGAGATGGTTGCAAACTATTTGAAAAATTTGAGGTATGTGATGTTATTATCCAACATCCTCGTGGCCTAGATTAATAATACTAAATCATATGATGGGATTAGAAGCATGATATGAAATATGGAGTATTTGCTATGATTCATGAAAGGAATGGATATTGTGAATAGTATGAGCATGTTTGATCTAAGAGATATGATGATTTACGATATGGGACTAATGATAATATGTATGTTGCGTGTTAGATAAGTAGTTATAATCTACCATCCTATCACTTCCATGTTATGTTATTATGAGGCAAGGAATTTCAATCACATCTTAAACACATATTATTATAACTTAAATTAAAATGGTCTACACCACGAATACATAATACTTTTATAATCTATACTACAATAATCATCGACTATATTAACCAACTTAATTCCCCAAAAGTCCCCTTAGTGATGGACATCAATTTATAATTGTAAAAGAAATCTACATGCAAAATTTAAACTAATAATGGTATGATTGGTTTTAATTTTTAAGCGCTTAATTTTGAGAAAAAAAAATGTCATTTTGAAAAAAATTTGAGTGTTTATGAATAAAAAAGAGTTTATGAAATAAGTTGGTAATTAGTATGAGAGAAACCCTTGAAATCAACTTTTAGAAAAATGATTTTTGAGTGTTTAATGTTTAATCTCTTCCTAATTTGTGCAATACATAAAATAACTAAAACTCTCTCACTAGTCCTCTACACCTCATTTTTAACATGATTATGGCCGGCCAACTTTGACGACGAACATCGACAACCACCACCGAGGACCACCTCTAACGACCATCACTACCAACTCTAGCGACCAACCATGTCCAACGACCAATTTTGGCGACCAAGTCCAACGATCCCCTCTGACAGCCAACTCTAACACCTTGTCTCGGAACGACCATCTCCAACGCCCAACTCTAGCAATTAATTTCATTGACCAATTGCTTCAATTATCTCTAGCGACTAATTCCTAACGATTAATTTTAATGTCCAATTAGATAATAATATGCTGAAAAAAACCTTGAGAATAAAAATATTTTTAAATTATTAGTCCATATTATTTAATAATTGTTCTTGATAGTATCTTGATATTAATAAAAACTCTTCTATGATATAGAAAACCAAACAAATTTGAATACGTTTGAGGGAGGGTGAGTAATTAACATATTTTTATTTTAAATAATATTTATGGAAAGTGTTTAAATGAAAATGAAAAAGGAAATTTTTTCCTCCTAAATTCATTGTATATAGAATTATTGTTGAAATTTCCAACAAGCTCTAAACTCTCCTTCCTTTTGAGAAAAAATATTGGAGGAAGAACACAATATCATGTTTGTAGCCACCTCATAGGAGCATCTAATTCAACGGATGAGAAGAACTTCTCTCCAAAGCACCAAAACTTCATCACATTTACAAACATTTCAACATGGTACTCAGTAATCGATAAAAACTTGCTTCTTCAATCCATGTGTTTCTTCAGAACAATCAGACCAACCTCTCCAATACTCTTCTTTCAATCTCTAAATTTTCTCACCAAAACAACATAAAAAACAGGGGTTGCTTTCTTCTTGCTCTGTTCTTCTATGCATCAATCTTCGAGAAACTGACTGTAAAACCAGAGGCAAGTGGCAAGGCATGAGTTCAAAATTCTATAAGAAAATAACCCCATTCAGAATGATTCAATTTTCCACAGCTTATATGTTTACTCAATTTGATCAGCTTCTTCATATCGTACACCTCGAAGATAATAAGCAATATGATCCCAACTCCAGATTCGAGATTCATCATAATTTCTTGTCTACTCTGTTGGGAAAGTAAGCAAAATTCTAAATTTCAACTCCATAACTCCGTAATTGAATTCTACTAAAAGTCTAATAATTTTATTCAAGCAAAAAGAAGGCTTCGAAATCCATGGTGTACAGTTATACACATGCCTTTTCTGGGTTTGCTGCAAAGCTCACAACTTCTCAACCCTATCAGCTTTCTGGTATTTATACATACAATTTTTTTCTGTTCTTCGGAAGTGGGTTTTGGTTTAGAACTCTGTTTTGATTTTGTGAAATGAACTCTTAGAAATGCTTGGTGTGGTTCGAGTTTTTCGAAATGTTCTTTACGAACTCCATAAAACTAGAAGCTGGGATTTTCTCGGCCTTTTGTTAGCAACTCTGCAAATTATTATTTTTAGTTGGTCTAGTCAATTCTTAGTTTTTAGGAAATAGTTAAAGTTATTTTTAGCTGTAGTCAAAGTCTACGTTCGTATTCTTATGTAATTAGTGAGACTAGTTGCTAACATTGTGTAATCTATTTTTAGATTCAAGATATGTATTTATATGAAATTTTCTAGCATGAAATACACACTTCCCATTTTTCTCATTTCCCTTTCATTAGTTAGAACAACAGTGGTATTAGAGCCCTCGTGAAATATCTCCGAGAGAAACTGAGCGATACACCTGTGATTATTAGAGATGGAATTAGGATCAAACAGTCTTTCTTTGTTGGCTCCACCTGTATTTGATGGTGAAAACTACCAGACATGGGCTATCAGAATGCAAGCCTACATAGAGGGTTGTGATTATTGGGAAACAATTGAGCAACACTATGATATTGCTCCACTTTCTGATAACCCAACAATACATCAGATCAAGACTCAAGAGGAGAGGGTCACCAGGAAGGTAAAAGCTCGAGCTTGCTTATATGCAACTGTGTCTCCGCCCATATTCAACAGAATTATGCCTTGAAGTCGGTAAAGGAGATCTAGGAGTTCCTCAAAAGTGAGTATAAAGGTGATGAGAGGATTAAAGGAATGAGAGTGTTGAACTTGGTGCGAGAATTCGAGAGAATGCAAATGAAGAATTTTGAATCTATTAAAGAGTACTCATATAAGTTGATTGGGATTGCTAACAAGGCAAGAGCATTAGGAGTCAATTTATTTGACAATAGATTTTTTCAGAAGATTCTAGTTTCAGTACCTGATAAATATGAAGCAACCATTGTTTACTTAGAAAATACTAGAGACCTCTCAGAACTCAAGGTGATAGAAGTGGTTAGTGCTTTGCAAGCACAAGAGCAGAGGAGGTTGATGAGACAAGAAGGAAGCATTGAGGGGGCATTGAAAGTTAGAGTGCAGCAAGGAGAAGGTGGAAGAGAGAAGAAGGGAAGTGGCAGCAGTAGCTCAGAGTCTGTTGCAAAGGATGTTAGTAGTACATGCAAGCACTATGGGAAGCTGAATCATCCACATTTCAGATGCTAGAGAAGACCAGATGTGAAGTGTAGAAGATGTCATTTATTGGGGCACATTGAACGATTCTATAAGGAAACAAAAACTCAACAGCAAGGAGGAGCACATGTTGTAGTACAACAAGAAGATCAACTCTTTGTGGCTACTTGTTGGTTGATTGATAGTGGGTGTACCAATCACATGACAAGTGACAAAAAGTTGTTCAAGGACCTTGACAAGTCATTTAAGTCAAGGGTGAAGATAGGAAATGGTGAGTATCTAGAAGTAAAGGGGAAGTGCGCAGTGTCAATAGAGAGTTGTGCTGGAACCAAGTTGATTACTGAAGTGTTGTTTATCCCTGAAATTGAACAAAACTTGTTAAACATTGACCAATTAGTAGAGAAGGGATTCAAAGTGTTGTTTGAAGAAGGAAAATGCCTCATTTTTTATTCTAATGGAAATGAGTTGTTCAAAATAAAGATGCAACACAAGAGCTTCTCGTTGGATCCACTCGAGAAGGAGCAAATAGCTTTCAAGTAAATGACACTGAGTTATGACACAAGAGGTTGGGACATTTTCATCAAAAAGGGTATGCACAAGTTTGGGGAATTGATTTTTCTGAGATTTTTGCACCAGTTGCCAGTATTGACACACTCAGGTTGCTACTAACAGTGTCAACCTAGTATGGATGGAAAGTATATCAGCTAGATGTGAAGTTAGCATTCCTAAATGGAGTGTTAGAAGAAGAGATCTATGTTGAGCAACCAAACAGATTCATCATACCAGGATAAGAGCAGAAGGTTTATTTGTTGAAGAAGACTCTCTATGGGTTGAAGCAAGCTCCTAGGGCATGGTACAGCAAAATGGATGATCACTTGCTGAACCTGGGTTTTGTATGAGTCGTTTTATTTTTAGATTCAAGATATGTATTTATATTGACTTTTCTAGATTGAAACATACACACTTCCTATTTTTTTCATTTCACTCTCATTAGTTAGAACAACACCTTTCTCCTTCTTCATCTGTCTCAAAAAATCTTGTAGATGGGTAATTTTGGTGATGGAATAATCATTGGAGTGGTGGATACGGGTAAGATTAAACTTTTGATTTTAGTGGTGATTTAATATGGTATTCTAATAGCCGTTTCCGGGACAGGAATTTGGCCAGAATCGGAGGCGTTCAACGACGAAGGATTGGGGCCGGTGCCAGCTCGGTGGAAAGGCCAGTGCCAATCAGGGGAAAAATTCAATGCGACGAGAGATTGCAATAGAAAAATCATAGGAGCCAAATAGTACGTTGATGGGTTCATAGCCGAATTTGGGGAATTCAACAGATCTGCCGTGAAGGAATTCATGTCTCCAAGAGATTCAAATGGACATGGGACTCAAACGGCGAGCACCGCCGCCAGTTCGTTCATGAGAAATGTCAGCTACAGAGGCCTCGGGGGTGAGACTGCAAGGGGCAGAACACCAGCGGCGCGGTTGGCAGTATACAAGGCATGTTGGAGCTTGTCCGGTGGTGGTGGCCAGTGTGCGGCGGCGGACGTATTGAAGGCGGGGATTGAACGACGCCATACACGACGGCGTTGATGTATTGTCTCTGTGTTTAGGGAAGAGTGCTCCTCCGTTTCCGGAGGTTGATGACGAGAACGTAGTTGCGATTGGGTCGTTTCGGGCAAACTTGAGGAATATTTCGGTGGTCTGTTCTGCCGGTAACGACGGGCCTTCTGCAGAGACGGTGGTGAACACTTCACCTTGGATTTTGAATGTTGCTGCAAGTTCTATGGATAGAACTTTTTTGGGCTCTATTACTTTGGGAAACAACAACACTTTTTTGGTAAGAGATAGGCAAATGCTTCCAATTTAGAGTCCACTTGAAACTACTTTTTCTACCATGCTTGGAAGTGATTGTAGAATGAGCAAAATTACTTTTGGTTTTGATGGTAGAAAATTAAAAACAAACATTAAAATTATTATATGAAAATCACACAAAAAAGTACTTCAAATATACTTTAAAAGTATTTTTCTGAAATAATTAGCAAGTCACTCTAAACAAGTTAACCGCAAATTTTCATCGAATCTTATTTTTATACCAAAGTGAAACCTTATTCACGAGAAAGGAGATTGGATATAGTGGCTTGGTACATCCAGGATCCAAGTTGAATCCCAATATTGCAGGGTTAGTTAACCTAAAAATCCTTTTTCCTCCACAATATGTAGAAAAGAACGTGTTAGAAGCAAGATCTTTACCCTATGTTGATATATCCATAAATTGGAAGGTTCAACATAGATATTAAGAATTAATCGATATCTCTTATATATTTATACATATACATAAAACATAAAAATAATTGAATCTCATCTCTTAATACCAATATGAATATGAATTCTAATAACAAGATTGATAACTTAGTTTGAGATTAAAAACATGTAAGGTATTAACTTTTGGATACGAAGAAATATTAGTTGATCACGATATTTTATCGATATATCTATCATTGGTGTTGAAATATCTTGAATATGTTATTTGGCACTCCGAATGACCAAGCATGGGTTCAATACCCTCACAACCTAAATTGTATATATATTATATGTTATTTACGATTTCAGACATAGAATTTAGAGGGGTGTCATATCTAAACCCTTCAATCTTATTGGTGCTTCTGTATCTGTATTTTTTTTTATTATTCTACTCAAACAATAAACTTATCTCTCCTTCTATCTGTGGAGATAGCTAAAACATTGTTAATGAACCACATAATTTTTTTTTCTTTTGCTTGTCAATTTCGATTTTATCATTTGAATGTGGTTGAGAGTAACCCAAATGGGTGAATGACCCAATTTGCAAGCTATGTGATTCAATAACATTAGTGAACAGTAGTAATTGGATGGATGGAAAAGTAGTTCTCTGCTTTAGCACAGTGATGGGGATGAATCCAATAGCCATAACAAAAGCTGTGGAGGCTGTGAAAGCAGGAAATGGCTTGGAACTGATTGTGGCTAGAGGTTCGCCCCGATTTGTACAAAAAAAACAGGAGGCCCAAAAGGAGTAAATTTTTTTTTTGTTATTGAAATTTGACTAACAAGTCAAGCGTTAACTTAAAAAAGACGAGTCAAACCGAGTATAACTCAATTGGTATATCAGTGAGTAAGTAACTATGAGATGTGTGGTTCGAATATCCCTACTTCTAGTTGTACTAAAAAAGAAAAGAGTTATGAACGTACAAACACAATTTTCAAAAACAAAATAGTTATCCGATGGTCAGTAGGATTTAAATGCAAAGTATATTAATTATTTTCACTTGCAACATCGAGCAGACATCCTTCTGGAGTTCCAATTCTGGCTGAGGGATCTCCAAATAAACTTGGCAATCCATTCGATTATGGAGGAGGAATTTTGAACCCAAATGCAGCTGCAAACCCAGGACTCATTTACGACAGGTCGACTTCCGATTACATATCTTACTTCTGCTCAATGCGCTACAAAAACTCTGCCATTTCTCTTCTAACAGACCAAAAAACAGAGTGCCCAACAAAACCCCAAATTTCTTTGTTGGATCTTAATCTACCTTCCATAACAGTTCCAGCACTTACAAACTCAACCACTGTGACAAGAACAGTCACTAAGGTTGGAAATTTGACATCCGTGATTCACCCTCCAATGGGGACCGGTGTGACTGTGGAGCTTCTTGTCTTGTTCTTCAATGCTAGTGTCACGAAGATGTCTTTCAAGGTTTGTGATTTCAACCCCTTTTGAGATGGATTATGGCTTTTCTTTTGGAAGTATCATTTGGAGTGATGGAGTGCATCTTGTTAACACTCCATTGTCAGTTAGAATTCAATTTCTACTTTCTTCTACATAGCCCATTGATGGCTCTTGTGATTGCATTTGTATTAGAGCTTTAAATCAGCCCAATCACTATAAATCTCTGTGTTCTTTAGTTTGTCATTAGTCATGGTTAGTTTATGTCTGTCATTGATTTAAACATTACTGTTGTAATATATTAAAGACATGTTTGACTTTGACTTTTGTTAAAGAGTATTCAATTATATGTGTGTGTTATACCATCACAGTATTGATCTTACATGTTGACTGGGTGGTACATTTTATTCGAATATCTTGAATCAGTTATCTAATGTTTTGAATGATCATATCTTGCAAATTGATTTAGTGGTACATTTTTTTAAATATTTTTCTCTAATGATAAACTAATCTCTCCTCTACCTGTAAATGTAGCTAATACATTATTAGTGAACTGCGTAAATCTCTCATCTACCCCTGTTTTTATTGTTTACGTGCTTTCTTGCTTTCTTTTAGGGGTGTCTAGAAAACCTGATGGCTCGAAAAAACCAATCAATTTAACCCAACCCATGTGGTTTGGGTTGGGTAGAGCTCAAATAAATGAAAAATTTATGAGTTGGGTTGGGACGGTTCATGAGTTCACCTAAAATAGCTTAAACCAACCCGAACTTGTTATTAATTTTAAAATTACATTTTTTACATAAAATACAATTCTATATATATATATATATATATTAATTTTATTTAATTTCATTTTTTGGATAATTTATTATGCAAAAACTCTTGAATTACTCCTGTAACACATCAACTTAAACTCTTCAGTTTAATTTGAGTTAATTCGAATCAAATCACATTTTTCATATCTAGAACTACTCCAAAATACTCATTTAATCACTCAAAATCACTCTAAAACAATAAGCTCTAGCTGTGTCATTATGTGTGTATGAATCTTCTCTACTTCTAGCAGACATAAGATATCATTCACATATTCAAACAATTTCTAAATTTCAAACCAAAGTTTATGGTCAACATCTCAAAGAACATAAGGTCTCAAACAAAAACAAGACATGTTTTGAACACAATAAATCCGTTTATTAAGCTTTAAGAAATGGAAAAACTCACAGTAGAAGAAACCTCTTCAATCCTTAGTACTTATATAGGATAATATATTTTATGGATATAAAAAGTTGACGTATGTATATGTATTATGATTACTTCTTAATGCCACAAAAAATCATTCCTTTGAAAACCATGAGCCACCAGACCCAGCATCATCCTTCCCAACTTTCTTGCCTTTAGCTCCTCCTTTCTCAGCCTTATGGCCTTCTTCATGGAGATCAGAGATGTCCATGTGAACTCCAGGGTCATTCCCTGTGTAGCTACCGCCAAACATGATGGAGTTGTTGATGGCTTGGAAGTTGCTGTTAATGTAGGAGGTCAGGGACTCATTCTCGTCTGCACCTGCGTCCTCAAGCTTGGTCGTTTTCCCCTTCAACTCCGCACGCATGGTGGCTCCGGTGTTGGTTCCGGCGAGTGTGATGACGCTCGAGCCTTGGTCGTCGACAACTTCATGGTGTTGGGCAGAACCTATTGATTACGACCAATGCATAAAAAAATTACTTAGGGAAAACATTTTAAAATGGTTAAAATCATTTTTGATATTTTTAAAATCACTCCGAAACATGCTTTTAATCATTCAAAATCAAGTTTGAAATATAAAAATTGTATTAAAAGTATAGAATTAAATATTAATTAAGTTAGTTTTAAGTGATTAAAGGCATGTTTCAAAGTAATTTTGCATATGACAAAAAGTTATTTTAACAATTTCAAAATTGTTCCCAAATATGCACTCATATAATAAATCTAAACATAACTCAATTGGTTCAGATAATACATGATTTAATTATCAAAAGTAAATAACTCTCATTTGTCGAAGAGAATATGACATGTCAGTACAAGAGAATACGACAATGGTCAAACCTAAACTATATATAACTCAATTGGTTCAGATATTATATATTCAAATTCTCACCGACCTTTCCGATTAACCATTGAAATAAATATTACAAAACTACTAGTAATTAAGCTACATTACCTCCTTTCCGAAGCAATCCCAACCGACTGGTGAGGGTGGAAACCATTTCTCGGATGTCACGGTCGATTTCTCGATGCTTCTCATTGTCGTTGACGGAGGAATAGGCTGGATTTTCGTACGAACGCGCCATTAGAGTGTAAGTGAGAGAGGAATAGTAGGGAAGGAGTTGAATGAGAATAGATGAGTTGAAGGAAAAGGGTTAAAATGGGGTATAAAAAGAAGGGGAGGGGAATAAAGGGATGCCTTGAATATGAATACATATGTGATTTATTGTGGCTTCAGCAACAGGAAAAAGAGAGTAGAATTGCTTGAGAATTGGGTTTGTGCTGCCTTTTGTGATTCTCAAGGGTTTTTTCTTTGTTAAGTCTGTTTGTCACATGGAGAATCAAAAGGCTAACTAATATCCAATTATCTAGGAACTATATTGATCACATTATTAAAATAGATGATACTTAGTTATCACATTCAATTCGAGCAATGCAAATTAAAGGAAAAGGGCATGGAAAAGGATAAACCTAAGTTGAAATTTTATGAATTTATCAATTTTATATGCATGGATACTTTTGGATTTGTAAATTTTGTTGATTTGTTAATGGTTAATTTTTATTGAAGTTAGTGAAGTTAGAATGATTTTAACGTGTTGCCTTTTGTAGAAATTAAACCATGGAGATGTGACAAAAGTGAATCTAATGTATTCAAAGATAATTGGTATGATTTCATTCTTTAAAGGTTGGAGGTTCGATCTCCTATCCTCTCAATCAATGTACTTAAAAAAAACAATAAATGATAAAGACTTAACTTAAATCAAACAAAGAAAAGTAAAAATTGTATAATTTAATGGAACTAAAAGTTTTAGAAACCGATCAACTTCTCAAGTCCATGCCTCTTTAATTTCTCTCCGAATTCCTTTATGTAATCCTCCCTTCATAGGATCTTCTTTCCAATAAGAAAGAAGTTTTTGGAGTAATTAAACTTTAAAGTTGATCTTGAAACTTTAGACAAAATTATCATTACTAACCCTTTTCAAATAACAATTAAAAAAATTAACGACTATTTGGTTGCTAATCTATATTTTATTTTATGTTTTCAGATTTATTAAATTCAACAAACATGTGTTTGATAACTCGAATTTTGTAATCTATATAGTATAAATTCTAAAAACAACTGTCAAGTAAATATTAAGGTTGCAAACATAAAAAAACATAGCTTTTATTCTAGTGAATATTCATAAACAAACGTCTTTTTAAATGACTATAGACAATACCCTCAATAACGAGGAACACAAAGTCTACATTTTGAGCATGCACGTATCTTTGTTGAACACTCAAAACAAAATTAACACATGCACTTTTCAATTCAAAGGAGCTAACACTAAAAAATAAATAAGGCCACAATAATTATATGATTCATCTTTGAGAAGATCTTCAAGAATATGAAAGTAGGACAACAAATTTGCACTAAATGCTTCAACAAATAAAGAAAAAGTCTACCAAACAAAATTTGGATGATATAAAATATGTTGTTTGACATAATACAAGACATATTATGGCCTTAACTTTGATGTCATTTCGGCCTAAACTCTTTGAGTTCGGATTTTTCATTGTTTTATGCACATTAATTTGAATGGGTGGGTTTTGGGTCCAATCTTGAGCCAAATTTAATTGAGTTCATTTGATCTAATTTGACACGATTTAAATGTGATTAAATTTGATTAGCTAGACTAATAGCCTATCAGAAATGACTTTATAAGTGCTTAATTCTTTTTTCTATACTTCAAATTTTTTTTAAACCCTTAGAAAATGATCAATTTATTATATACCTTGGGCAATGACATATGACATTATTTTAGATTTTCCATTTTTTCGTCTTCAAATTTAATGTGAGACGTTAATTTATAAGTGGTCTAAAATATAATACTTTTACTAATTAATGTAAAAGTAATAACATGAGAATTTGTCAAATTTTCTTATTCAAACACTAACGACTTTATTTATCACATAATAAACCAACAAAGTTTTTCTATTGTTACACATACAATCAAAGGAAATCAAATCGCAGAGACAAAAAAAGTTTTAACAAGATGCACTCCACTCCATGTTAACCTTCCAAAAGAGTGGCCGTAGTTCCTTTCAATTGTAGTGGAAAAAGTTTCTTCACTTGGGAATTAAAGGCCAACAGCACCCAAGTGGAGCCTCAAGAGTGGCCGTAGTAACTTTCAATTAAAGTCAAGTTCCCAACATTGGTCACAGTCTGAGTCACAGTGGTTTGGTTTGGGAGTGAAGGTACTATAATGGCTGGCAAATTCAAATCCAACACTGACGGCCATGGACACTTTCTTTTTTGCTGCGTTAGGTGAGAAATGTTCGAATAGCTATAACCATGGCGCAGAGGTAATAATATATGTAATCTTTGGCACCCAAATACTAGATAAGACCTGGGTTAACCGCGGCGTTCGGGTTCACCACTTCGCCACCGTAGTCAAATGGGTCCGCCACTTTCGGAGGAGTTCCATCGGCAAAAATGGCCAGTCCTGAAGGGGTCTCTGCACGTGCTACATTCTTGAAAATTCAGGATTTGTTTTGAATTCAAGAAATTGTATGTATGTATTTAGCTATATTTTGCTGTTTACGATAATAATATGATTGATTTAAGGATAGAAAAACTTAGGAATTGTTGGGTCCCCACAATTTAATAAGAAAGATGGGTCCAAATTCTCTTTTAAGTCCAATATGGGCAACTAAGCTTTGATTATTATAATATTATGTGGATGGAAATTAAAAGCTTGTTAGGCGAGCTTGCTTTAGATTTTCTTTCTTCCTTACAAAATGAAGCTGACGGTCAGTGGAGTAAAAGAGAAGAAGAGAGGTCTTCTGCTTTGTGCATTTTTTTGATGGGTTTCCTTCGAGAGAAGAAGAAGTGGCTGCTGTGTTTTATCTTTTGGTGGAGTTCATGTGCAACTAAAATCAGTTTGCTTCTCCATCATTGCTATCTCTAAGTTGTCTTCACCGGGTTAGATCTCTCCTTTTATATTTGTATTCCATTTTTGCTTGAGGAAGAGTATTTTTATGTACCACTTTGTTTGCCGATGATATATTTCATTGATGATTGTTGTATCCTCTAGTTACGACAAGGGAAACAACTGTTGTACCAATTACATTATAGTGGAAGTTATTTTGGAGTCGTCAAAGTTGTCCCGTAGTTTTTTCCTTTACATTGAGAGGTTTTCCATGTAAATTTTGGTGTCGCTATTTTTCTCTCCTTTGTGCTTGTGCTTTATTTTGCTTTACAGGTTTTGACTACATAATAAAAACCCCAACAAGTGGTATCAGAGCTTGGTACAAGCACAAATTGACAAGCTAACAAAGTTTGTGTTGATTTTGTTGACCTGGTTAATTTTTAGTGTGTAGCAATGGATAATACTAACACAAGCTGAATGGTCAGTTTGAATGGAACAAATTGGCAATTATGGAAGGAAAAAATGGAGGACTTGCTTTATTACAAAAAGTATCATGCTCTAATTAAAGGAGAGTCAGCTAAGGAATACATGTCTGATGAAGATTGGGAACTCTTGAATAGGCAAGTTGTTGGATTTATACGTCAGTGGGTTGATGATAGTGTGTATTACAGCATTGCTAAAGAGACGAAGGTAGCACCTTTATGGAAAAAGTTGGAAGAATTTTATGAAAGAAATACGGCAGGCAATAAAGCTTTCTTGATACGGGAGCTTGTAAATATGGAATATAAAGAAGGGACTCCAATTGCAGAACATTTGAATGAAATGCAGAGTATTGTGGATCAGCTATCAAGTATGCAAATGAACTTGGAAGATGAACTTCAAGTACTGTTGCTCCTCAGTTCATTACCAGATAGCTGTGAGACATTGGTGGTCTCTTTGAGTAACTGCTCGCTGAATGGAAAGCTTAGTATGAGTATTTTCAAGAGCATTTTTTTTGAATGAAGATGTGAGAAGAAAAACGATGAATGCTTCAACAAGTCAGTCAAAGACTCTTGTCACCGAAAACCGGGGGAGAAGCTAGAGTTGTAACAAGAATCAAAATAGAGAAAAATCTGGGAGTAGATCAAATAGAGATATTCAATGCTTCCATTGCAAGAAGATGGGTCATAAGAAGATTCATTGTCGAAAATGGAAATGAGAACAGAACAAAGAAAAGAATGAAAAAGGAAATGAAGGAAAAGATGTTGCAGTAGCCACTGATGCAGTCATAACATGTGATGAAATGAGTATTAATTGTGATGCTATAACGCACTGTTTTATCTAATTGAATCCAAGTGCAAGCTCAACTAAATTTCCAGTGAGTCCATGACCGAACTCAGGGATTGCTTTACAAGTATGCAATGAATTTTAATGCATTGATCTTAACGTAATTGATTCTAGTTCAGATTGATTTTTTTGTAAAACTCAAACACTAAGTTATGTGCGATGGGGGAGAGGGGTTTATACTTTGAGTGAAATAGTATATGCGACGACAGAGTTGAGAAGAAGGTTTGTTAACCATTCTTAAGTGAATATATAAATCATGCGCTCATGCGATGGACATAATATTAGAACTTACACTTCTCAATGTATGTGGCCACATTATCCTATCTCTAGGATGCATGCGACGAGTGCGTAATGCAAAAGATGTTACTTATTTCTAAGGAACCTCTTTTCTTGTTTTATGGGTTCTAAGTCTCTAATTTTCTCAAACTGAGATTTAAGCTACTTAGGGTAATCTTTCGAGTTATCCAAGTATTTCAATAGGCATACATAAAACAAGTAAAATGCATGATTTAAATATTACTTGATTCATATTAGCTAGATGCTTCTCAACCCATGAAAGATTTAGCTGCTCATAATGACTAAAGAGAGTATGAATGAAAGTTGAAATGAATATGCATTCATATTAAAGAAATGAGTCCTTGCAATGATTAAACAAAGTCAAGGTGCACAATTTCTTGTTACCCTCGGCTTCCTAAACGGCTGCTTCACTGTAAACTAAAGCTCTCACTAAGGTTGTTGAATGGATGTAAGAGAAAGGGCTCATTTGACAGAATTTGTACTATTGACTCTTTTCTCGCACGTTCCTCCTGATTTCGCATGGCGATTTCATGGCTATTTATAGATGACGAGGGTAGCTTTTCTTCTCTTACTTATGATTGTGTTGATAAGGTGCATTAAATTTCATACCCTGATGCGCCATCTGCTGTGCGTCAGAAGTTCATTGACTCTGTAGCGAAACTTTCTTATCAGCCACCAACCCAATCTTTGATTTGACCTCCACCACCCAAGTGTCGCGCCATGTCACATCGCTTGGAGTCACCAACTCGTCTCGCTATGTGATCATGTGTAAGCGTTGAGATTTCTCATTTGATCACATCGTCAGTTAGTTTGCACTTAAACAAAATGATTTAGCTTTAAAATAAATAGATTAGGCGTTGAGTGAGTGCGATCACATGTTGCAATTATTTCTATGAATTTTCTTAGCAATTCGTCGCATTTTCAGAGCTTTTTTATAATTGTTTTAAATAAAAGAGGTAAAATAACTTGTATTTCTACAGGTTATCATACCTAAATTTAAAACAATGCTTGTTCTCAAGCATATACTCTTGGCAATCTGATCGTTTTGTTACATCGCTTAGACCGCTCAAAGTGCTAAATTCATTTTGCAAGATCAAAGCTTTCTTAAGCTTTACTCTTTTCTCTATGGAAATATGTCTAGTCTTAAGATGCCACAAGCTTTATTCTTCAAAAGTCCCTTACTCATTTCCAAAACCATCTTATATTTCATTTTTCAGAAATGTGCTTTGGTTTGAGATTTTTCAAACAAAATAAAGTTCTCCTTGATATATCCATTAGGTTTGATCTCGCGCTGATCCAAGCGTCTCATCTTCGTTTTGGCTTGCCCTCACAGGTGTCATGTAGACATTCAACTATGAGCAAGATGTTTTTTCAGTCTTAACTCATGCCTTGTAATTTGATATGTAGTGGAGTTGCCATCTCTTATTTCTTGCATTGATCATGGTTCCTACTGTTCGTTTTGGCTTGCACCCGCGGGTATCATGTGGACATTCAACTACGAGCAAGATCCGATCTCAATGTTTTTTTTTTTTTTTTTTTTTTTTTTTGAAAAAAGTTGAAATAAATGAAATCAAGGAGAATTGAATATTTTTCTCTTAAACCTCCCACCCCCAAATTTAGAGAGAAGCAAGCTCCTCATTACTGGAAATTGAATAATGCGATGGAGTCAGAAAGATATTGCAAAAGAGGTATGAAGTAAAGCTTGCACTCGTACTAAATTTTGGAAATGTTTCCTAAGGCAAAATCCTAAAACTTAATACTAACAGCAATCGAGCTACTAATGCGTTGATACATGATATCATCATAGTGTAGGAATGTATCAGCAATAGCGAAAGTACAAGGATCATTTAAGCACTCTAATTCACTAATTTTGGAAAATATAAAGCATGCTCTTGCAGAAAACAAGTGAGTTTCAAGACATACCTCTTATAGAATTTATTCAAAGCTCGATCTCCAGCTGCTTTCTTCTCTAAATCTTATTGTAGAATAACTCAAGATCTTCCCCATTATTCTTTTAATGATCTAGATTGAGTTGTGGGACTCAAAACAAACTTGAATCAAGGGATGAAGGAGAATAGCTCATAACAACAATCTTGTTGAAGAACCCTTTCTTCAACCCGAATTTTCTCTAAAATTCTCTCTAAATTGCATGCCCGAATTTCACTCTAAACTCTTCATTATATTGCAAATCAACCATTTTATGAAATTTTTGAGAGATCAAAAAAAATGCGGATGCTTTTTTTATCACCAAGTCAAGATGAATACTATATGGTAGCGACAGGAAATTCTTTGGCACTGAATCCAGGTATTCAGGAAGAACAGATTGTTCCAGCTCGATACTGTCAAGAATTCTTGACTATTGAATGGGAACAAGTTCATCTTCGAAGTATTTTTCCCTTCCAATATTTTTCTATTGGAGCTTCCCTCATTCCTTTTATCGAAGATAATGATGCGAATCGTGCTTTAATGAGTTCTAATATGCAACGTCAAGCAGTCCCGCTTTCTCGGTCCGAAAAGTGCATTGTTGGAACTGGGTTGGAACGCCAAGTGGCTCGCAAGGGAGAGAGTTACACGAGTTGCAGCTCATTCATGGAGAAAGACAAGACAAAGAAGATGACTTTTGTGTGAGCAAGTAAAAAGATGAATAATGGAAAACATAGTTTTTCCATTTGTGTTTTGTTTTTCAATTTTTCAATTTTATCACAAAATCAAATTTTGATATATAAAATCTATTTTGATTTTAAAACTGAAAATTTTAATTAATTTCATAAATTAATTTTTAAAATAAAACTTAATTAATTTAATATCATATATTAAATTAATTTTTACACACATTCATCTTTATATATTTAAATCATATTTAAATATAAATTATCCTATTCCGTTTAATTCTCAAAATCAAATACGTAATTATATCTCATATAATTACTAATTCCCTTAATTCTAATTTGAACGTTTCAAATTAACTTATCACGCTATTCTAGAGCTAGTCCATTACGAGCTAGTAGGGGGACCTCGTGGACCTACAGATCATGGGCTCCAAAGATCCGAGATTAATTGGCTAAACTCATTAGACCAGATTAATCCCTATTCGTTAACTAATGGGCCACTCCACAAGCCCATAGTTGCACTCCCCCCACTGTAGATATATTATGTTCACATGATTTAACCATAATCAGCAAGTCGACCCTTCACAGGTTGTTCTTAATAACGGTTAGGTCAAATATCTGTTTTACCCCCGAGATTACGTCTTATTCCTCAAGTTCCTATTGATCCTCTAATGAACAACTGGTTTGTGATCCAATCACTAAACCAAACTCTCTCAGTTCAGTGAGAGGGTGAGGGCCCTTGTTCAATACCTGGATTCAATACTTGAGAGAACAACCTTTCTCCTATCCCTAAATCAGGTAGGCGTGAACTCTTCTCTTTCACCCTATGTCCCCAACTAACTATTAGGTTTTACTCTTGAAATGGGAGTCTTATTGAGCCAGCATTGTTGGGGCAACCCTCACCTATGAAAATTTAAGGGTAATCCCGAATAAACAGGAGTTCATAGTTAACTCAGGATTAAGATCGAGTTACCTAGGTCATCTAGGTGAAATAGTCAATCTTATACAGTAAACAATGTTAAAAAGTAAGAGTGACTTATTTCTTGGTCCTATCTTATGCAAACTTATTGCATAGGACGCCCCCACTCCTCATGTCATAATATGTACGAATTAGGATCACATCGTATGTATCACTTTACAACTCTTTGTAACAACTATAGAGTAGGCCGCATCCAATGGTATTAGCAGAATAAGGGTACCCAACCTTATTCATGTACCATAGATCATTTTGACTATTTACCCGAACCTGATCCACTCTTATGTCTCCACATAAAGTTCAAGTACTCATACAATAGTCATGTGTCTTAGTTTATTGGATTTAGACTTTCATACAATTTATGAAATCAATAATAAGTATATTGTTTATAGAAAATGTTTATCATTTTACAAACTGTGAGTTTTAGGACATAAAACCCAACACATAGAGGTCATAATTAAAACGCAACAAAACAATTGAACTTAGGCACTCAAAAGTATAGGTAAGATATAAACAAAATGAAAAGGCAAAGGAATGTAGACAATTGCAATGCGATAATACAAAGGAGAAGAGAAAAAAATAAGAAAGAAACACCCTCAAATTTAATTTTCTCCCGCATCGTTGTTGTTTTGCTCTTGTGGTGGATCTTCATTGGGAAATTGCAGAAGAGCTTAAAAATGCAGTGGAACTAGTGGTCCTACCACAAGGCGAGCGACGACGTCTTGAAATAATTGGATCATGAAATGGAATTGGTCATGCTAGCTCTTCGTCTATTGCTGAATGAAGTTGCGTGTTACATTCTACTGTCCTTGAACAAATTTCTTCAACTTGTTATGTTGCCTAACGAGTTCTTTTTGTTGTCGCTTCAGATCATTCATCTGTGTTTGAAGTGATTGTTGTTGCTGTAACAACTCATCAAGACCTCTTATAATTGGTTCTCGAAGGTCAGCATGAAGGAATTTGTACAATTCATCGTCAGGGTCAATACCTTCCGGTGCGTTGGCTTCATCGTGCTGGCGTTCTTCATTGGTTTGACACTCATTGGCCTTACTAATGCCTGAACCAATGCCTATTTCTAATCTGGGCGTATTCAAGCTTGGGTCATCAGTTATGGTGCATGGTGGACTTGATTTAGATTTAGGGGAAATGGGTGGTGTCGGTAATTTGGAGGCGATGTGGAAGATAGGAAGAGGGTAATCTTCAGGAGCATGGTGCTTCTCGAGCGATAACGAGTGCTTGTTAAGGTCAACGCTCAACCTAAGAGGCTCCTCATGATCATTTTCGGGGGAGGATGCTCTAGGCTGAGGCGGCAGGGAACTTTCTTTTTGGGGTGATGCGATCTTCCTTTCTTCAATTTCTGGAGCAATGATCACCTTCCATTTTCCGTTGACAGGGTTCTGGAAGCGCTTAGCTTTGCTAAGGTTGTCATTTGACTTATTGCTTTGGCAGGCTCTCAAATTGAACTGGAAGTTATATGAGGCGGTAGAGGGAATTGCTTGTAAGTGTATTTCTAAATTCAACATCCTCCTCCTTCTCACACTAGCCTTGTGCAACGCATAGTTCTGTTACAAGCGATTGAAAGAATAGCTGCCCCCTAGGTCATGAGAAGAATGACCATATTTGATCTACAATCAGGCGACCAATGTTGATTGGGATTAACTGCATGATGCAAAAAATATGGCCATCACTCTCTCTTGAGAGACCGAGTGATCATGCATTGTTAGAAGCAATTTTCTTTTGACGAAAAAAAACCAAACATTCGCTTCAGGCATTAAGCTGTAAGGTGACAACGTCTTGACCTCTTTTGTTGAAGTGGCCCATTCTGTGCCTTCCTTTAGCTCTTCAAGTGTTGGAGCTTCTATGATTCTATTACCTTTAGCATTGGGAATATCTTCCAAATTATGCAGATGATTAATTTTTTTGACGTCGAATCCAATTGTCGCTTCTCCAACATTTGCCCGATAGTAATTTTTGTAAGACTTCCCTTCATAGAATGCACTCACTACAGATGGCTTGACTGTTCGAGCCCTCTGATAGAAATCTCTCCATCTCAACGCATTGTCAGTGATGAAGAGGGGAAACGAAGCACTCTTGGGGAAGAAGCCCATTTCAATCAGGATTGGAGGCCTCTTCTTAGGTGTTATCTCTTCTTCTACCTCTGGTGCCTTGCCCTTATCTTCTTTTCTTGTCGCTCATTTTGACATAACTTCTTTCTTTTTCTTCCTCTCTACCTTTTTCTTTTGCTTTTCTCTCAACAACTTATTTTCTTCTTGAATTTTCTTTAAATTGGGCTTTATGCGCTAAGCCTTCTCCTTCTGGGCCTTCTTCTCCTCATCGTTTTCCTGGTGCCATTCTTTTTCAAATTTGATTGCAGCACAGTTCGCACTATTCAATGACCTATCGCATGCTTTGAGCTCCTAATCGCGTAATTCATGATGGAGTTCCGTAGCAGTGATGAGAGCTATTGCTTCCTTCCTTATCTCTTTAAGGTCCTCTCTTACTTTTTCGGCTTTGCTTTTAAATTTGCCTGCCAACGCTTCCGCAAACGAAGTGGGGGGAATCAATTCATTGCTTTTCCTCTTTTCTCCCCTTGCGTTCATCCTCAACAGGGCTCCTCTTCTATGTTAATCACGTCCCCTCGCCTCGCTTTCGTCTTGCCGCTTTGCTTTTTCGCCTTTTTCTCTTTAAATGCGGCAAACATTCTTCCTAAAGGCCCTTCCTTGACACTAATGGAGCTAGGTGCATTAGATGCTAGTGTCTAGAGTCCCCTCATTGCATGGCCGAAACCATGCGATGATGTTTGAGCACTAATTTTCTCCTTGCTCAGTTGGTTCACGACCCCATCGTCTAAGGATTCGAGCAAATTCAAGTTTTTCAATATATCTCCGTAGACTTTTCGCTCATCTCATCATCTGGCTTCGTTAGTGTTGAAAAAAATTAGTTGCAAATGATCATTGGGCGATGAAGACCGTGATAGCGCTGACGCAGGCTGGAGGAAGGTAGGGTTAAACAAGAGAGGTGATGCCACCATAGGTGGTGGTGCACAAACCGGCGCAGCGGCGACTGGGAAAGCAATGGGCTGAACATTTAAAATTGGAGCGACTATTTCATAGGAAGTTGAGGGAGTGGAGGCACGAGTAGAGGAAGGAGTGCTTTGATGAACCATTGGGGTGAAGTGAGCTGGGGACATAAGAAGAGATAGGTTGGCCGGAGAAGTTTAGGTAGCCGAAAAGCACAGATCTTAAAGAAAATTGATTTGCCTCGGAATTTCAGAGAGCTGAGGTTTACATCGAGCGTAACAAGCTTTAGGAGATTGAAAGGGAAGAGTTTAAATAGACACAAGAGTGGGAGAGGGAACAAATAGCCATGCTCACGATTCAAGGCAATTATGACACACACGTAACAAATAAGATCTAATGGAATGTCAAGCGACGCGTCTCTTCATTACCCTAACAGCAGGCTAACGTATGGCTCCCTCACCTGCAATGAGCTGGATAAGGATACGTTGGGATAATCCTTACGCATCCTCAAACTCATTGCATCACTCATTGCATGTAAAAATAAAAAAAAAACTACATACTTTGTCCAAATTGTTCAACAGTCATTGATCACAAAAGCAAAAGAGAAGAAAATCATGAATTTACGAAAGATGCAAATAATAAGAGCATAAAATAAACGATACAAAAAAGGATATGATGTCCCTGGAAAAGATGTCATCGCTTCTTGGTGCAGGGACTCCATGTGTTTCATCACTCAGATTTTCCCAGGTTAATGGAGGTCTTTTCATAGTGGAAATCACCTCCATAGTAGGTTTTTATCCTTTAGCCATTCATCTTGAATACGTTGGTGCCATCTTCATTTGTCAACTCTACCACTCCATGCGGGTAGATTTCCTTAACAATAAAAGGACCTGACCAATGCAATTTCAATTTCCCTAGAAACAAACGCAATCTTGAGTTAAAAAGTTATACTTTTTTCAAAATTCCTCTTAAAGATGCATTGGTCGTGCAAACGCTTTATACGTTCCTTGTAAATTTTTTCATTTTCATACGCCAAAAATCTCCACTCGTCTAATTCTAACAGTTGTAGTTTCCTTGCCTCACCTTCAGCTTCCATATTGAAATTTAGTTTCTTTGTGGCCCAAAATGCTTTATGTCCAAGTTCTAATGGAGAATGACATACTTTCCCAAAGGCCAACACATATGGGGACATTCCTATAGATGTTTCAAATGCGGTACGGTATGCCTATAGTTCCTCGTCTAACTTGAACGCCTAATTTTTGCGTGTCGAGTTAACAACTTTCTCCAGTATTGTCTTAATTTTCCTATTGGATACTTCAGCTTGACCATTTGTCTGGGGATGGTAAGTTGTGGTAATTTTGTGATGAACATTATATTTTATCAGTAGTTTACTGATGATGCGATTGATGAAGTGAGTTCCTTCATCACTTATAATAGCACGCGGAGTGCCGATGTGGGTGAATATGTTCTTCTATAGGAACTTTGAAATTGTGATCACCTCATTCAAGGTGCATGAAATTGCCTCCACCTATTTTGACATATAGTCGACAGCCACCAGGATGTACTTGTGGCCATTAGAGGGAAAAATGTTCTCATAAAATAAATTCCCAAACATCGAGTAGCTCGACCTCCAAAATAATGTTTAGAGGCATTTTGTCCCTTTCAGGATGTTTCTTGTGTGCTGGCACTTATCTCACTTCATGATATACTTTCGGGCATCTTTGAACAAGGTGGGCTAGTAATACCCACTTTACAACACTTTCATCGTTGTGTATTGGCTCCCAAAGTGGCCATCGTAAGACAACTCGTGGCATTGATAGAGAATGCGATGAAATACCATTTTAGTAATGCATTGTCTAAAAATGTGATCAAGGCCTCTTTTATACAGGTTGGGCTCATCCAAGTAATAGAACTTGAAATCATGTATGAGTTTCTTCTTTTAATGTGATGTATACACTTCAGGGAATTGTTTGCATACCAAAAAGTTGACAATGTCTACAAATTAGGGTAAATATTCGTCAATTTTCAATATCGATTCATCAGGAAAGGAGGCTTTTACAGTAGGTTGGGCATAATCGGCTTCATGACTTTTAAGTTGCAATAGATGATCTGTGACTTTGTTTTTTGACCCTTTTCGATCAACAATCTCAGTATCAAACTCTTGTAGAAGAAGCATCCATCTTATCAACATTGGCTTGGCATCTTTCTTCGTCATCAGATACTTAATTGCTTAATGGTATATGTGGATAACGACCCTTGACCCTAAAAAATAAGGCCTGAATTTTTCCATGGCAAAGACCACCGCAAACAACTCTTTTTCAGTTGTGGTGTAATTTTCTTGAGTGCTATTAAGAGTTTTACTGGCATGGGCGATAGGGTGAAGAATTTTATCTATGCGTTGAACTAATACGACACCCATCACAATAGTCACTAGCATCGCACATTAATTGAAACGGCTTCGTCTAGTCAGGTGCAATTAGAATGGGCACTGTGACTAGCTCATTTTTCAATTTTTTGAATGTGTTTAGACAGTTCAGTCGAAATCAAAATGTCTATCCATTTCTAACAATAGATTCAAAAGTCTAGCAATTTTTGAGAAATCCTTTACAAATCCGGTAGAAACCGACATGCCCTAGGAAGCTTCTTAAGGTTTAAACATTCGTTGGCGGTGGTAACTTTTCGATGGCATCAATCTTTGCTTTGTCAACTTCGAGTCAAAACTTGGACACTCGATGCCCAAGTACTATTCGTTTAGTTATCATGAAGTGACACTTTTTCCAGTTCAGAACTAAGTTTGTGTCCTCACACCTTTTCAAAATTTTCTTGAGATTTGTCAAATATATTTTGTATGTTCTGTCGTATACCAAGAAATCATCCATGAATATTTCAACTGAATCTTCGAGATATTCTGAGAATATGGCCATTATACATCTTTGGAAGATGCTAGAAGCATTGCACAACCCGAATGGCATACACTGGAAGGTGAGTGTCCCATAAGGGCATGTGAAGGTCATCTTCTCCTGGGCTTCCAGTGCGATCATTATTTGGTTATACCCTGCGTAACCATCTAAAAAGCAAAAGTAATCATTTCTCGCTAATCTGTCTAGCATTTTATCGATGAACGGTAAGGGAATAATATCTTTTTTGGTTGTCACATTAAGCCTCCGATAGTCCATACGGTGGTTTCATCTTCCAATTCCATATCTTCATTAAATTCAAACTTAAGCTCATAGGGCCATTCATCCTCCAACGTAACTGCCTCACACGTATTAGCCTCCTCCGGATAGTTCATCGCCTTCAAGATGTTGAATTTCAGTACTTGGCCATTGACGTGCATCGTAATTTTCCCCTTATATACATCAATCTAAGTTCTTCCTATAGATAAAAATGGTCGTCCTAAAATGATAGGGACATCTTTATCTACTTTATAGTATAATATAATGAAATCTGTAGGAAGAATGAACTTATCCACCTTAACAAGCACGTTCTCGAGCTTGCCTTCTAGGTGTACTAGAGATTGATATACTAATTGAAGGGTAATTGTAGTGGGCGAAAGTTCTCCTATTTCAAGCTTTTTGAAAATGGATAGTGGCATGAGATTTATGTTGGCTCCAAGATTGCATAAGGCGTGTCCAATGTAAAATCCACCAATTGAGCAAGGGAATCTGAAACTCCCTGGGTCCTGTATCTTTGGAGGAATAATAGTGTTGCAATCTTGCGTCAGAGCTACTGTCTCATAATTGCCTAATTTTCTCTTTTTAGATATAATATCTTTCAAGAACTTGACATATGTTGGCATCTGCTCTATCGCCTCAATGAAAGGAACATTGATGTGCAATAGTTTCATTATTCTAAGAAAGCGTTGAAACTGACCTTCATCATTCTTTTTTCTCAGTCTATTTGGAAATGGAGATAATTGTACCTCACATGATGCTTTTGACGTAGAATTGCGGCAAATACATCTCTTGATTCTTCTTGAGCTTTTCTTGTCTGCTCCATATCATTGCTTTCGTCAGACGCATGTTGTTGTGCTTCTTGAGTTTCAATAGCTTAGCTTGTTTTTCCTTTCATAGTCTCTGTTGCAATGCATCCACTCATTAATGTCACTGCCTGACATTTTTCTTTACCTGAATTCCTCATATTGCGAGGAATTTCAGTGGTACTTGGGAGTGAACCTTGCGGTCTATTTTTTAATTCTCCCGCAATTTGACCCATTTAAATCTCAAGATTACGTATTGACATCGCTTGATTTTGGAGAACTATTTCATCCTTTTGGATATATTCTTTCAATAAATTTTCTAAGGAAGAGGAGGTTGATTCTTGGGATGTACCAGCTGCTTGTTGGTGCCCACCTTGTCTTTGATAGAACCCAGGTGGTCCATCTCTTTGGGCGTTGTGCGAATTGGCTTGCTGTTGTTGATTACCACACAATGAAAAGTTGGGATGATTTCGCCAACCGGTAATGTAAGTGTTGGAATAAGGGTTATTCTTAATTAAGTAGACAGATTGTGGATTGCGTGGGCATACCTCAAAAGAATGAGGTTCTTCACAAATAATGCAACTTTCATTAGTTGTTTGACCAATTGCATTTACTTGCCCGCTTCTCATACTAGATTAGTCATGGTCATCGCCTGTAGTAAATTAGTCATTACGTTCACCCGTGTTTGTAGTGAGGCGATAGCATCATTATTCTGACTTTTGTTGCTCGACCTTGACCCATATCTACTTTCTTGTCAGTTTTCATGATTCTTCGAAATTCTATCAAGAATGCTCTTAGCTTTAATGTACGTTTTGTCCAGTAATCCACCTATTGAAACAACATTTACTGCTGTTTGTGAGGCTGAGTTCAAACGATAATAAAAAAAAAAAAATTCCATCTGCAAACAATTAGGGAGTCTGTTATGTGGGCAATCTCTCATTACACTCTTGAATCTCGCCCATGCATCGCTGAGCATTTCATTTTCTTCTTGCTGAAAATTAATGATTAACCTTATTCTCTTTGCATTCTCCGTTGGTGGGAAGTATTTCTTCATAAAATTCTCCACTACTTGTTCCCAGGTTGTTATTTCACTGGGTTCAAGTGAATATGCCCATTTTCTAGCATCATCGGATAGTGAAAATGGGAATAATGTGAGTCTCACTTCTTCTGGGGCAATGTTAGGGAATACAAATGTGTTGTAGATTTCAATAAAACTTCTTAAATGGGCTTGAAAATCCTCGCCACGCCTTCCTCTAAACTGACAAACTGTTTGAATCATTTGAAGCACTACGGGCTTCTTATCGAATGTGGTTCCATCCAAGGCTGGTCGCATGATTCCTAGTGAGGAATCATATAAGTTAGGTGATGCATAATCTCTAATCGGTCTATTGCGATCGTTTGCTAATAGAATGGGGTTGGCAAGCGCATCATCTTCTTTGTTGATCACTGCTCATGGCACTTCTGGATGATTTTGCTGTTCTACCATCCTTTGAGCTCTATTTTGTTGTCTTCTTCTGTTAGCTCTCTGTCTTCTGCGAAAAGTTCTCTTAATTTCTAGGTCATATGCAAGGGGCGTGGACCCTTTGCTCATAGAACATTTGTACCTTTCTCTAAGGTACAATATGTTGGCTTTTTTGTCTTAATCCCAAATTAATTAATTTTAATTAATTAATTAATTAATATTTTGATGATAACAAATCTACTTTTATTCATTAACAATTTAAGTTTTTTGAATGCCTATTACGTAGAGCTCAGACTAATAGGTTCAACGCAATTGAATCGCTCAAATTGGAGTTCAAACGAAGAAGATATGACCAAAACAAGTTTAATAGAAAAATATGGTGGTGGGTGACGTGGCATAATCAGACTATTTGTATGTAGACATGTGGCAATATATTGATTGAATGATGGATCATTAAGAGAGTGATACATGGTGGGCTTTTGATTTTTGGATTGATTTTAAAAAGAAAATGAATTTAAAAAGAAAATGAATTTAAAACGAAAATGAATTTAATATTATTTTATGTTTGTGTCTAACGGCTAGTTTTTGACACATAGTATGTTTTTTATTTTTGGATTGATTTTAAAAATAAAATGAATTTAAAAAGAAAATGAATTTAAAAGGAAAATGAATTTAATATTATTTTATATTTGTGTTTAACAGCTAGTTTTTGACACATGGTATGTTTTTTATTTTTGGATTGATTTTAAGAAGAAAATGAATTTTAAAAGAAAAAGAATTTAATATTATATTTTGTTTTGTCTAATAGCTAGTTTACTTTAAAATCTCCACCAATTTTTTTTCTTTTCCAAAATCCAATGGTCCAAAATTAAATGTGGTTTCTAAAAATTTTTCCTCTCTATTTAAACCCATCTTCTTCTCCAAATTTCTAGAACAACTTTTCACATTTTACAATCCATGATTGTTACTCTCTCTATAAGCTTCCAATTTCTTTCTTTTCATCTTATTCTTGAGAGAAATTTTTATTGTATTGTGAGGATTAAAGTGTGTGAGCTCAATCTTGTATACCCACTCTTTTTTATAGAGAGTTGCAAGGTGTGATTTGAAGTTTCAAAACATTATAATAGTTGGATCCTAACCTGTGGAAAGGATCGGATTTGCTCTTGAACCTATAAAAGAAGCAAGGTAGCGGTTTGGCTCTCATTTGTGGAAAGTGTCAAAAGAAGATTTTTTTAATTGAAGTCCCAAGAGGCGCTAGGGAAAGTAGATGTAAGTCGTGTTTGACCGAACCTATATAAAAACCACAGTGTTTCTTCTCTATCTCTTTCCTAGTTATTCTTGCATTTAATTTAAATTGCTTGATTTTGTTTGTTGAGATTAATTGAGTTTATTGTTACATAATTTTTATCAATCTTGTTATTTAGCATAAATTAAAGTTTTTATCAATTTAATTTAAAAATATCTAATTAGATCAAATTCAGCATACTTTAAGAAAAAGTTTAATTAAACTCTATTCATCCTTTCTAGGGTTGCCATACCGGTCCAACACAATACACCAGCAATCGAGGTCTGCGAAAATCAAAGACAGTAGTTTTAGCACACTTAGTTACTGCAATCCATGACGACGACGACAAAAACTTGATGCAGTCATAACATACGATGAAATGAGTATTAATTGTGATGCTATAACACACTATTTTATCTAATTGAACCTAAGTCTAAGCTCAAATTAGAGTCTTGGTAAGTCCATAATCAAACTCAGGGATTGCTTTACAAGTATAAAATGAAGTCTAATGCCTTGATCTTGACGCAATTGATTACAGTTCGGATTGATTTTGTGGTAAAACTCAAACACTAAGTTATGTATGATAGGAGGGGGGTATACTTTGAATGAAACAGTATATGCGATGGCATGGTTGAGAAGAATGTTCAATAACAATTCCTAAGTGAATATATAAACCATGCATTCATGCGATGCACATAATATTATAACTTACACTTCTCAGTATACGTGGCCACATTATCCTATCTCTAGGATGCATGCGATGAGTGCGAAATGCAAAAGATGTTACTTATGTCTAAGGAATCTCTTTTCTTGTTTTACGAGTTCTAAGTCTCTAATTTTCTCAAACTGAGATTTAAGCTACTTAGGGTAATCTTTCAAGTTAACCAAGTATTTCAATAGGCATATATAAAACAAGTAAAACACATGATTTAAATATTATTTGGTACATGTTAGCTAGATGCTTCTCGACCCATGAAAGATTTAGTTGCTCATAATGACTAAAGAGAGTATGGATGAAAGTAGAAATGAATATGTATTCATATTAAAGAAATGAGTCTTTGCAATGCTTAAACAATACAAATACGTTTTAAGATAGAAAATAGAGAAAGGGAGTCAAGCTGAGGTGCACAATTTCTTATTTTCCTCGGCTTCCTAAATGACTGCTTCACTGTAAGTATTGAAAGATGGAGTTTCTCTTCTACTCCCTTAAGAAACCGAAGCTCTCACTAATGTTGTTGAATGGCGATGTAAGAGAAAGGGCTCCTTTGAAAAAATTTCTACTTTTGACTCTTTTCTCGCACGTTCCTTTTGTTTTTGCATTGGCAATTTCATGGCTTAGATGACAAAGATAGTTTTCTTCTTTTATTTATGATTGTATTGATAAGGTGCATTAAATTCCATACTCTGATGTACCGTCTGCTACACATTAGAAGTTCATTGGCTCTGCAGCAAAGCTTTCTTATCCGTCACCAACTCAATCTTTGATTTTACCTCCACCGCCCAAGTGTCGTGCCATGTCTCCTCGCTTGGAGTCACCGACTCGCCTCGCTATGTGATCATGTGTAAGTGTTGAGATTTCTCATTTGATCACATCGTCAGTTATTCTGCACTTAAACAAAATGATTTAGTTTTAAAATAAATAGATTAGTTGTTGAGTGTATGCCATCGCATGTTGCATTTATTTCTATGAATTTTCTTAGCAATTCGTCGCATTTTCAAAGCTTTTTTTCTAGTTGTTTTAGATAAAAGAGATAATATAACTTATATTTCTATATGTTATCAGCCACAAATGATTTATATGTTGTTACGATAAAACACAATCAATTTTACATGTCAGAACACTGATTGGATTGTTGATAGTGGTACGGCTGTGGCAATCCATGTTACCTCCAAGTGTGAGTTCTTTTCATCCTATAAATCAGGTGACCTTGGAACAGTAAAGATGGGAAACAATGGTACATCAAAAGTCATTGGCATTGGAGATGTGTGCTTGGAGACAGATAATGGTTGTCAGCTATTTTTGAAAAAATTTCGACATTTTCTAAATATGCGATTGAATCTCATTTCAACCGGACAACTTGGTGACAACGACTAACACAGTTATTTTGGTGATAATCAGTGGAAACTCACTAGAGCCTCAATGGTGGTAGCAAGAGGAAACAGAAACTCCACAATGTATGTGATGAATGCATTCTTTTTTTAGATTTTAATTTAATTCTAATACGGTGATATGTTCATATTATTTTCATTAAATTTTATCTAGGTCATTATTGGCCGAAAAATTCTTATAAATAGAAAATTTCTAAAAATATTTATACTTTATAACAAAATGTTCAAAAGTGCTACTTTTCAAATTTTTTGCTATAAATTATAAATATTTTTAAATAAGTTTTTTATATTTAAAAAGACTCCTTATTAGAATAGAAACGAATTGATGTCAACTACATGTATAATAAGTTAATGCCATTAAAAAAAAAAAGATAAACAAGAGTGGGTGCGTAAAACAAGGAAAAAAATTGGGTTATATCCATCTATTATGTAGCCTCTTTTTTCATCCAATAAAAAATATAGTATGTAGAGAAAATGAGAGTATGGACTTAGGTGCAGCATATGTTACACCTAAGTATTGCAAGTAAAAAAAACATGTTTAAAATGTATTACTATGTTATAATTTTTAACTGCTCAATTTATATATAGATATGCTAGTGATCAAGAAATTTGTAGTTTAAATCTGTCGTACTTCAATTTATATTGTACTTAAAAAAAATTACCACAAAAGATGTACCTTGAGAATTGCGGGGAAGCAGAATTTGGACCTCTAATGAGAAATAGGCTATGCTGTATGATATGGGCTTGCCGATTATGGTTCTTGCGGGCCTCAACTTGACCACTTGGTTATTACTTTAAAAAATTCCACAAAATTAACTGAGAAATATCAATTCATATCCTACACCATTCATCCCACTAGTTGAACTTTGAAGTTACCCATTAATTACAATTTCAAATTGCACAAAATTAGACTTAGATATATAATACAGTCTCTAATTCTTTTTAAAGATCATTCTCAATTTAATTTTTAATCTTTTAAATTAAAACTCTTCATTTTAATTTTAATAAAGAAGACTTTTCAATTAGGACCTTCTAATAAAGAAATTTGCCCAAATTTTTTAGTATAAAGTTAAGTAACATTAAATTTTTCGATTACCATATTTAGATAAGTAAAGACCCGTTTGGCAACCATTTCATTTTTTATTTTTGGTTTTTGAAAATTAACTCTATAAACATCTTTTCTATGTCTAAATCTCTTGCTTTGATATCGACTTTTTACCTATATTTTCAAAAGTCAGATCAAAATTTGAAAACTAAGACTCGGTTTGGTAATCATTTGGTTTTTTATTTTTTTTAAAAAAATTAAGCATATAGACACTATTTCCACCTCTAAATTTCTTCTTCTATTTTCTACTTTTTATCAATGATTTTAAAAAAAACAAAATTTTGAAAACTAAAAAAGTAGCTTTTAAAAAATTATTCTTATTTTTGAAATTTGGCTAAGAATTAATCAATTATACTTAAGAAAGATGCAAATCATTATAAGAAATGGAGAGTACAAAGGTTTACTTTAAAAAAAATATAAAAATAAAAAACAAAATGGTTACCAAACGAGGCCTAAAAAGCGTAGTTTTTAAAAGCTTGTTTTTATTTTTGGAATTTACCTAAGAATGTAACTCTTCTATTTCAAATTTATATAAACCATGATAAAAGAGTGAAAGAAAATAGGATTAATTTTCAAAATCCAAAAACTAGAAATGAAATGATTATCAAATAAGACCCAAATTATATGCCATTTGAAAGAATTGAACGATATTTTGATGGGTGGATCAAATCTTCTTGTTAATACATTGAGTTTCATATGTCAAAAGGCATTCAAGTGGTCATGATCAACATACATATCTACTTGCGTTAATAAACAATAATTTAGAGTGTATATATTAGAAAGTGTTGTGAACTTGAGAAGCACAACGAGAATACAAATACTAATAAAATATAATATTAAAATAAATATAATATATATAATAATAATATATAATATAAATAAATAACAAAAGAATATAAAATGATATAAATAAATAACTTAACTAAAATAAACAAAATAAGAAAATTATGAAAATTTCACTAATTTTCTTCCCAAAAAGTTGGGATTTCTCACCAATCTTCATCACCTTACAAAATCTATAAAATGGCCACTATTTATAAGAGAATTGGCAAGTAGGAGGTGGAATTAATTGGACACTAAGGATGTGTACTCATAAGATATATGAACTATATGTTCAAAGATACATGGGGTAGGAGAACACAATTTTTTCTTTTAGGCACCAAGCTTTGACACTAATGGGCATCTATTATTATTATAATATTTATAATACTCCCCCTTAGATGCCCATTATATGTATGAAATATGTCTCATTAAAACCCTACTAGGAAAAAACTTCATGGGAAAAAATCTTAGTGAAGGAACAATAGTACATATTTCATATAATTTATACTTTTAAAAAGATATATTTGCTTTCCCTCACGAAAACATCATTTAAGATCTTTGAATCGCCACATTCGGATATTGTGTACCAATTTTTCAAAGGTTGCGGTAGATAATGCTTTTGTAAATAAGTCTGTCAGGTTATCTTTCGAACAAATTTGTTGTATAGTGTAAAAGAACTTCGGTGAAGTATGCTTTGTTCTATCTCTTTTAATATATCCTCATTTGATTTGGGCTATGCAAGTTGTGTTATCTTCGTATAATATTGTTGGAAGATTTTTATTAGAAGATAAACCACACGTTCCACAAATGTGCTGAGTCATTGATCTTAGCCATACACATTTTTGACTAGCCTCGTGAATTGCAAGAATTTCAACATGATTTGAGGAAGTGGCTATTATGGTCTATTTCACCGATCGCCATGATATAGCAGTTCTTCCACATGTGAACAGATAACCTGTTTGAGATCTAGCTTTGTGTGGATCAGATAAATATCCAGAATCTACATAACTAACTAGATCAAAATTTGATTTATTTGAATAAAATAAACTCATGTCAATCATTCCTCAGAGATAACAAAGTATATGCTTAATTTTGTTCCAATATGGAATATATGCTTAATTCTGTTCCAATGTCTTTTTGTTAGAGAATAACTATATCTTGCTAATAAATTTACTGAAAATATAATATTTGATACATAAGTACAAATTGCAATAAGATATGGTACTTTAAGACCAAGAAGTTCTTTATTAACATCTCGAGGTCGAAATATATCTTTCTTCACATCTAGTGAACGAACTTCCATTAGAATGTTCAATGGATAAGTCTTGTTCATATAAATTCTTTTCAAAACTTTTCCTGTATAAGTTGACTAATGTACAAATATCCCATCTGCTAAATGCTCAATTTGCAAACCAAACCAAAATTTTGTTTTTCCAAGATCTTTCATCTCAAATTTTTTCTTAAGGTATTCTATTGCCTTTGAAAACTCTTTAGAATTTCCAATTATATTTAAGTCATTAACATATACAATTATAATAACAAATCCTGACTGTGATTTCTTTATAAAAACACATGGACATATTAGATTGTTTTGACATCCTTCTTTCAACAAATATCCACTCAGGTAATTATACCATATTCGTCCCGATTGTTTTAATCCATATAATTATCTTTGTAACTTTATTGAATACAATTCCCGAGAATTTGATTTATATGTTTTAGGTACCTTAAATCCTTATGGAATTCTCATATAAATATCATTATCAACATTCATAAGATGAATGTCCAGATTTTCGTACACATTCAGACCAAAAAAATCTCTTAATGTAATTGCATCCACCACTGGATAATATGTCTCCTCATAATCAATACCACATCTCAGTGAAAAATCTTATGCAACTAGTCTTGCTTTATATCTTGTGACCTCATTATTTTCATTTATTTTCCTCATAAGTACTCATTTGTATCCCATAGGTTTGACACCTTCTAGTATTCGAACTATTGGTCCAAAAACTTGATATTTTGAAAGTAAGTTTAATTATGCCTCAATTTCTTTTTTCCACTGAGGCCAATCTTTTCTATGTAAACATTTTTCAATAAATTTTGGTTTAGACTCCTCATTTTCAGATATAATATCAAGAGCAACATTATACAAAAAAATGCTGTCAATAACTACATTAGTCCGGTTCCATCTTTTTCCTGTCATGACATAGTTTATGGAAATCTCATTATTATCTTTATGTATTTCAGCTTCCTCATTAGTCATGTCACAAATTTCTTCATGAAAATTTATATCCTCAACCAAGTCTTCTTCACTATTAATTATTTTTCTTTTTCGAGGATTTTTATATTTAGAACCCACTAGTCTACCACACTTCTAGCGTGTTTCAGACTCATTAGTGACAATTTGCTGTATTGGGATATCAATTTTCGATGGAATATTTGCAGCTAGTATATGTGACTTAATTATTTTCTTTGCATCTATAAATACATTTGATAACTGATTTTCTATATTTTGCAAATGAATTATCTTCTGAATTTCAAGTTGACATTGATCTCTATGAGAATATAAATGAGACAATAATGATGCATTCCATGCAATTTCTTTTTTCAACTTCTTAATTCCTCCTTCTAATGTTGGAAAGTATGTCTCATTAAAATGAAATCAACAAATCGTGTCGTAAATACATCACCTGTCAGGGGTTCAAGATATTTGATAATTGATGGGGAATCATATCCAATATATATTCCTAACCTCCTTTGAGAACCCATCTTAGTACGTTGTGGTAAAGCAATTGGAGCATATACTGCACATCTAAAAATTCTCACTTGGAAAATATCTAGCTCATGGCCATAAACTAATTGTAATGGTGAGTACCTATGATAAGATACTGGCCTAATGCGTATAAGTGATGCAACACGCAAAAGAGCATATTTCCATACTGTAGGAAGCTTAGCTCTCATAAGCAACCATATAACAATTAACTACTAATGTTTTATGAATTATTCTGCTAAACCATTTTGTGTCATGAGCTACAAGATGTTCAACACTTATCACAATTGACATACAATAATTATCAAAAGCTTAGGATGTAATATACCTGATGGAACACGAGACATACGCAGCGGAAAAAAGGATCTAATTACACTCTAATTGCTTTTAATTTAAAGGAAATTAGCATGCAACCCTACTTAATTAATTAGGGTTTTATGAAAAAATTATCTTTAAAGCTCTTGAAATGTTTTTATCTCCACTGAATCTTAATTCGAACTCTTTCGAATCACCACTAGAGCTGACCTACTATCCTCTGGACTCAGAATCGGGTTGTGGGACCCGATGGATGAAGAACCCGAGAGAGAGAAAGAGATGGAAAAGAAGATGAAATTTGGGTAGGATTTGGGTTTATTTTACAGCCCAGTTTTGAAAACAAAAATTGGCAAAATTTCAAAAGTTTTTTCATCCAAATTTAAAGCCCAATTTATAAAAAAAAACCATGTGCATGAAACAAATCCATAAAAACCCAAAACCCATAATCCACTATCTTAGTAGGCTTAATGTCTCCACTATAAGCCAATACCTAGCCCATTATTTTGTTAGTGGAATTATCCAATAAAAGTTTGGATTTTCCCACTAACTTTAGTCAAAGGGCAAAATAGTCATTTTGTCAAAGTCAAACTTTGACCAAAAAGTCAACATTTTGACTTTTTATGATTTTTTTCGTGTTGACTAATTTTGACCTTCCAAGCATGAATCCACATTCATTTTCTCGAAATTCAAATAACATTTGAATATAAGGTCGGTCAAAAGTCAACTCTTTGACTTTTTACATCTTTGATCATTTCCATTATTTTCGAGCTTCCGAATATGAACATATTCATATTCTTGGTATTTAAATCACATTTAAATATTAAAGTTGTATCTCTAAAGTGAAAAATCGACCACTATATCACATATACTTGTCAGTTTCTCTCTCTTCCCCTAATTCGAACAATTCGAATTATTCTATCATACTGTTCTAAGTTTATTCCATATGAGCTAGTAGGGGAACCTAATGGACCTATAAATCATGGGCTTGAACGATTCGAGATTAGCTGGCTAAACTCTTTAGACGGAGCTAATCAACATTCGTTAACTCACTTAACTCACGGGTCATTTCACTATAGTCCCATAGTTGTACTCCCCTCACTATAGATATATTTATGTCCATTTGATATATTCATGATTAGTAAGCTAATCCTTCACAGGTTGTTCATAATCTCGGTTGGGTCATAAAAACTGTTTTACCCCCAAGATTACATCTTGTTTCTTAAGTTCCACTGTTCTTCTAATGAACAATTGGTGTAAGGTCCAACCTATAAACCGAACCCCTCTCAGGCCAAGGAGAGGGTGGAGCCCTTTGTTTAAGACCGGGAACAACCTATCTACTATCCCTATAACGGGCAGGAGTGAATTCCGTCTTGCACCCTATGTTTCCAGCTATCCACCTGATCTTACCCCTGAAATGGGAGCCTTATTGGGCCAGCGATAATGAGCTGCCCTCACTTATGGAGATCTAAGAATAATTCCGAGTGAACAGGAGTTCATAGTTAGCGCAGGATTAAGATTAAGTTACCTAAGTTATCAATTAGGTAAATAGTCAGTTTTATACATAAAACAACATTTAGAATGTAAAAAATGACTATTTCATAGTTTAGTTTTATGTAAACGCTTTACATAGGATGTCCCCACTTTCATGTCTCCACATGAACGATTTAGGATCACATCATTTGTACTAACTACAAAGTGGGCCGCATCCATAGTGTCCCCAGAATAAGGTTAGAATAAGGCGTCAAACCTTATTCATATACTATAGACCATTTTGTCTATATATTTGAACTTGATCCACATTTATGTCACTACGTTCAAACTACATTAAATAGCCTCAGGACCTTAGTTTATTGGATTCAAGATTATAATTTTAATAACAATTTTATCGAAAAACAAAATAGAATATGTTTATTAATTTACAAATTACGAGTTTTAGGACATAGAATCCAACAATACCAGTATTATCAAGATGAATGATCTTAGTTGTATAATTAGGAAATTGTGCTTTTAACTTAATTATTTGAGTAAGTAATCTTGCAAATGCAAGATTTCAACTTGTTAATAAGCACACGTGTGACCATCTATTGGATATGTCTATTAATACCATAAAATATCTAAATGGTTCAGTTGGTGGTTTAATAAGTCCACATATATCACCATGAATTTGTTCAGAAAAATGCGGGTGATTCAGTCCTAACTTTGACTGGTGATGGTCTAATGATTAATTTACCTTCAGAGCAGGCATCACATGATATTTCATTAGATTGAAGAATTTTCTGGCTCTTCATTAGGTGTCCATTTGAATTCTAAAAAATTCTTCTCAATATTATAGATCTTGGATGACTGAAACGGTCATGCCAAATTGTAAATATGTCTAGATTCATGAACTTCAGGTTTATTGTTGCATATGTTTCAATTACTTCTATATGAGTATAATATAATCCAGAAGATAAAGTAGACAATTCTTCCAGTTCCAATATACATTTTTCATACCAGACAGTAGATATGATGTAAAATACTCCATATTATTCTTTTTATCAGTCTCAATATGATAATAATTGCAACATATATCTTTAAAACTAAGTAGATTTCTCATTGATTGACTAGAGAACAATGCATTATTAATTGTAAATTTTTTTCCTCTAGACAAAATAATATTTATTTTTTCAAATCCTTCAATTAGGTTTGAAGAACCTGATATTGTATTGACTTTTGCTTCCAGCAATGTCAGTTTGAAAAAATACTTTTTACTTGTAAGTATTGTATGTGTAGTTGCACTATCTGCTAGACATAGATACTCTTTACTCATTTTTTAGTCATCTAACATATGAAAATGATCCAGATTTCTTCACTAAAAGAAAACAATTACAATAAGAAAAACAACAATTAGAATATACAAACGTTAACATCTACTAAGAGAAGAAAAAAAAACATGGAGATGGATGAAAATAACAACATTATGTCCAAATATTTTCAAAGTCAAAGTAAACACTTGATATTCCATCAATTCTATTAATTTTCTCTTCAGAAGATTCAAAGAAGTCCGCACATCCAAATTTGTCATATGGGACAATTACGTCATTATCCTGGTATGTAAAATTTGCTTACACATTTTGGTTTCCTTCAGGGATGCTTGAGAGAGATAACTAAGTGTTTTGATGTATGATAGGTATGTGATCAATGTCCAGTCATTCCGCATCGAAAATATTCATTTTTTCAACACTTTTTGAACTCTTATCTTATGGAGCTTTGCCTTTGTGATCATCATTTTGTGTGGTTCTTTTGAAATTTGAATGATTAGAACGACCACGACGAAAATAACAATTATTTCTTCCTCTGCCACGGTCACGACCTCGACCACGAACACGACCTCAACCATGATTATTATTAAAATCCACAACATTCACTTTAGGGAATGGTGTCATCGCGGTTGATCGAGATTCATGAATTTTCATTAATAACTTGTTATTTTGTTCAACCACAAGAAGACATGAAATTAGTTCATAATACTATTTAAAATCTTTCTCTGGATATTGCTATTGCAGGAGCATATTTAAGACATAAAATGTAGAAAATGTCTTCTCTAACATATCAATATCAGTAATTTTCTCTCTACATAACAACAATTTTAAATTGATTTTAAATAATGCAGAATTGTAATCACTTACTGATTTAAAATCTTGTAGCCTCAAATGCATCCACTCATAACATGCTTTAGGAAGAATAACTGTTTTTTTATGATCATACCTCTCTTTCAAAATTTTTCACAAGATACGGGGATATTTTATTATAAGATACTCCATTTTCAATCCCTCGTGGAGATGATGATGAAGGAAAATCATAGCTTTTGTTTTGTGCTGACTGGATGTCTTATTTCATTCTTTATAGGCACTCCAAGATTCATAGCATCCAGGTGGATTTTGGCATCAAGCGCTCATGAAAAAATAATTATTGTTGTTAATATCAATAGAGGCAAATTCTAATTTTGTGAGATTTGTCATGACAATACTATCATAAAATATCATATTTATATTAGAAATTTAATAGATATTAAATATGAAAAATAACATTAAATTTATTAATTATAACATAGAGGGAAAAATCGACATACCTTTAGGATCTACCTTTAGCGAGGAAAACGATAGAATCTCGTGTTGATAACGTATTGTGAACTTGAGGAGCACAATGGGAGCACAAATACCAATAAAATATAATATTAAAATAAATATAATATAATGTAATAATAAATAAATATAATAATAATATATAATATAAATAAATAACATAAGAATATAAAATGACATAAATAAATAACTTAAAGAAAATAAAGAAAATTAGAAAATTATGAAATTTTCTCTAATTTTTTTTTCAAAAAAATTGGGATTTCTCACCAATCTTCACCACCTTACAAAATCCACAAAATGACCACTTTTTATAGGAGAATTGGTAAGCAAGAAGTGAAATTAGTTGGACACCAAGGGTGTGTATTCATAAGACATATGGACTACATGTTCAAAGATACATGAGATAGTAGGAGAATGCCATTTGTTCTTTTAAACACCAAGCTTTGACACTAATGGGCATTTATTATTATGGAGAATTTTCAAAAATAGAAAAATAAGGAAAAGTTTTCTTTGATAGAAGCTGATAGAGAATGATAGAAGTCTATTAGTGTCTACCAATAATAGAAACTGATAGAAGTCTATCATTGATACCATGTGATAGATTGTAACGACCCGGCCCCCCTAGGAATTAAGTAGGTCATTACTAAATACATGCATGCATGGAACTTAAAACGACACTCTTTTATGGTAAAATAAATGCTAAATAAATAAGGTAACTGCAAAATGCTTTCATTAAATTCAAATATTAAAAACAACAATAGGATACCCATAAATCATAAGTGATAATAAATAAGTCCGAAAACGATTCTTAATAGTAAGTTTCAAACATCAAAACTGAAAGTTAAGAAAAACATGAAAAGAAATCTAAATCTCATGAGCGGAAGCATAAAACTAGTCCCAGTGACTCGATCACGAATTTCGCTTGTTCATCGCCGGTGCATCTCTACCTTACCTGAAACAACAACATGAGAAAGAATAAGTATAAAATACTCAGTAAGTAACCCCACTACTAGGGTTAGGTTAGACATCTATGTCCTCTAGATGCCTACCTCTAGTGGAACATAGAAACTGTCCTAGTCCTCATGGGACACATGCATACATGTAAAACTGAGTTCTATCCTACTGTAGCTAAATATGCTCATTACCTCTGGGATTGGCATTCTAACTAATCAGTAAAATCACTATCATAATCTCGACATCACAATCTCAACATGGTTCTATAACATACATATACATCTCATCATCATGATTCTACAATATACATATAAATTTCTTCATCATAGCTTTACAACATATGTATGCATCTCATCCTCCTCAGATTTAGCAGGATCTCCAATAAAAATAATATACTCAAATCATACTAGTATTCAAACATCTCTATGCGGAACTAGCCTTTTAAACTCTCATATTAGCAAGGCAGACATAAACATTAAACTATCAATATATCCTCAGTAAATCATATTTGTCAATTCCTGACTCCAGTCATTTCAAACATCAGTCAATGAAGGCAGACATAAATATCATGCTAACTAATAATCCTCAATAAATCATAATTATCATTGTCGGGCACTAGGACAGTTCCAGTAGTAAGATTACTTACCTCAACTTGGTAAAAAAACGCAAAAGAAAATCTCCTTAGAACTTCTTTAGCACACTTGAATCAACCTAAAGTTGTGGCTTGGTCCAAGACAAATTCCAATACTCGATTTAATTAGCCAATCTGATCATGAATTAAATCCAAAACCAATAACTTAATTTTTCCACTATTACTCTCAATCCAAAAGAATAACCATCCAACAACTTACAAAACTTACCGATCTTCACCAATTTTCTGCAAAACAAAATGGTATCTAGCTTGATTGGTCAATGCCTCAAAATTTTCAAACCTTGAATCTAAGTTTCAAATCAAAGAGAGATTACTAATTTAACCCAAAATCAAAGGGGTAAATTTCACCTCCCAAATTATAAGAAAAAATAAGTCTTACCTAAGGTTTTTCTCAAAATACCGACAAAGATCGGGACAATGGCGACCGACGGCACGTCAGCTTGTGGCTGCCATAGATAGGCAGCATGTGTTGCTGTCGGACAACATAAATTGTTTAGGCTAGCGGCGGGTAGTGATGGTCTTGCATGAGGAGGGTTTACGAGAGTGGGAGAGAAGAGGAATTTCTAGTTTACAAATTTCATTCAGCAGCGATTACGAACAAACCAGAGCTTCAAACAACGATCCAACCATTCAAAATGAGAACAGACTGACCAACTTTGAGCACGATCCAACGGTTCAAACTCTGGCAAATGACAATTTTGTGGAAGTTGTAGCTGAAAAACCGAATTGCTTTCTCCCCAATTTTTTACCTCTTTTCACTCTCATTTAATTTCGAAAAAATCTCAATTCTTTTTTTTTTTTCCAAATTTTGAAAAAATAAATAAAATATTTTATCACAATATCTCCAAAATCTCCAAAGATTCTATTAAATTTAAAAATCAATTAACTTTTCAAATTATCTTAATTTAGGCTTCAAAAACCAAAATTAGAGAGCATAAGATCCATCAATTTGATACAAATTAAATCCTTCCAAATATTTAAAGCAATTCAAAACCACATAAAATTAATTATCTCTTTTAATTTTTTTTTACGTTGGCCCTAAAATCCAAAATCAAAGGGAAGCAAAATTCAATATTTTCAAGATAATCAATTCGAATATCTAATCAATTAAATTCAATTTAACCAATAAAAGTTTTTCAATTATTTCAATTTAACCCCAATTTTCCAATGAAAGGGAAATTTATACTTAATAATTTTAGATAATTAACTTAAATTTTTCTGAAATTTGGGATGTTACATGGACGCTAATAAAAGTCTATCAGTGTCTATAGTGTTTTTTTTTCTATTTCACTAAATAGTTTGACATTTTTCTATCCATAAAAATTTCTCTATTATTATTATAATATTTATATTAGGAAGACATAACTAGTTTTTTGGTGCCCAATTTTTAACGAAATAGTAATTTATGTTTTGAAAAGTTGATCATAAACAGGGTACGTATAAAACTTAAGTGTAATGATATATTGAAATTGCAAAGACTAGATTTAAAAAAAAGAATAGTAATTTAAGTGAAAATGAACTTTAAATAAGAATAATTATTACCTGTTTTGCAAGTCGTCATGAATTCAAATGTATAGTATGATACATCCAATCGAATAATCAGAAAAAATCATTTAAATTTTATCAATGACCTATTAAGCTTATGTTTGTTTAATTTTACTTTCAAACATAAATCTTTCAACGATGAAGTTTGGGATTTGATCTTCTTTATCGATGAACTCAAAATAATTAAATAAATAAATGATTTTTAAGGTACCTCAATAGTAACATTTTTAAAGAATTACAAATATAACAATTTTCTCGAATCTCCTTATTTATTTTATTTTTATCCTTATTATACATTTGATTCTTATGACATCGACAACATATGTTATTGGGAGATTCTATCATCTAACCTCCGGGTTCATTTTTTTTTTCAAATGATCTCTTCTCTTGTTTTTGTTTATCTTCTTTCTCATTCTTGATTGACATCTGAATTTTTCTTTTCAATTTTTTTTCTCATTTTTCATTATATGTCTAATTTCTTATAATATTCTCTTTCTATAGTTATATTTAGTTTTCTTTGACTATTATCTTCTTTACAAGTTCCTTTCTCCTCTCTTTCTTGTTATTTTGTTGGTGTTTTCCATTATGTTTTTTAGCACAATAATTGTGGGATTCAAACTTTTGACTTTTAAAATAAAAAATCTATCTCTAGTTGAGCTATGTTCATGTTGGCTTCTATCAATGTAGCTTTTTTATGGTTAGAAGTCAATCTGTAATGGAAGTCAATCGGTAATAGAAGTCTATCACCATCGTACTTTTAATTCACAAACCTATATCTACTTTTAATTCACAAACCTATATCTACTTTTAATTCACAAACCTATATCTATCTATGATAGACTATTTTGATTGATAGAGTATTGGTGATAGACTCTATAATTGATACTAGTCTATCAGTGATATAATTCTACTAGTGATAAATTTTCTAACAATGATAGAAATCCAACATTGACATGAATCTATCGATGACAAGTCTATTACTAACGATAGAAAAATCTATCAGTGATAGCTTGTATCACCGATAACCTCAATCACTAATAGGCTCTGAAGGCTAGATCTAAACGTTGCTATATCTGCAAATTATTTTGTATTGTGTTATATATGTCAATATTTTTAATTTGATTACTATATTTGCAACTTTCCATTTTAATTACTATCGACTTTCAGAATACATATATTGTAGTAGGTATTTGTTTTGCACTCTAATAATACTCACTTGATAACACGTTAATACACATTGAAACTATATTAACTATATGTCAGAAACATGATGTAATTACTACGTAAATCACTATACTTTATTAGGTCGATTATACTTTTAAAATTTCTATTTCGATCTTTGTGATCACTTTTTAAAAGTATAAAAACAAAAATGAATCAAAATTGAAAGCCTAAAAACTAAAATGAATATTTTGAATTTACAGAGTTCAAAATGAACCAAATTCAAAATAACACAGACTGAATTAACACTTAAACTTAAAAATAAAGGTAAAAACCAAAACCATCTAGTATCTTCTTAGAATTTAGAGAATAGAATATATCTTTTGAAAATTCAAAACTACAATAAATGAACCAAACCCTCCTTCCTCCTTATCTATCAAGGGAAATAGTATTCCTACGACCAATATTATAAATTTAACAAGATTGTGATATTTACTTTGATTTGTGTAGTCATTCGTTAGATTCACCTAAATTTCAATTGTATCAGAGCAGATCTTATTTTTTGATGTTTTGATCCGTGATTCTTTAAATAGAATCAATCAAAGAAGGTGGATCTAATATTCGTCTCTCATTCCTTGATAAGGTTCAAATGATTGCTTTCCTCAAATTCATTGATGAAAAAACATGAAAAGTTGTAGTAACTAGATGAACCCCACTGCAGATTGTTGTTCCAAATGTTGGGAATGCTCCTAACAAATGGAGAGAAAAGGTATGTGGAAATACTTTCTTATTACTTTCACTTATTGTATTTACGTACTTCAAGTTCCTTTTATAAAAGAACTTGTTAGTTTGCTTGACTAACTAACAGCTAGAAAATACAAGCAAACTCAAACAAAACCAAACTCAAACAAAATCTTAACTGTTGTAACAAACAAATTGTTATAACATAATGTAACAAATAAATTGTTGTAACTAATAAACAGAATGTAACTGTTTTACTGTTGATACTCTCCCTCAAGTTGGACGATGAATGTCAATGATGCCTAACTTGGATACTAGTTTAGACAAAACAGATGTAGGCAATGCTTTAGTGAATATGTCTACGAGTTATTGACTAAATTGGATAGGGAGAACCTTAAGGAACCCATCAGCTATCTTGTCCCGAACGAAATGACAATCAATTTTTATGTGTTTTGTCCTCTCATGAAACATTGGATTAGAGGCAATGGCAATAACAGCTTGATTGTCACAGAATACAGTAGTGGGCTTTAAGATCTTAGCCTGAAGATCTTTGAGGAGTTGAGAGATGCACATTAATTCACTAATAACTGAGGCTAGTGCCCTGTACTCTACTTCTACAGAAGATCTAGAAACGGTGGATTGTTTCTTTGATTTCCATGATATGATAGATGCCCCTAGGAATATGCAGAAACCAGTAATGGATCTTCTAGTATAAAGACATGATCCCCAATCAGCATCCACAAAGGCTTTTAAATGAAAGGAAGTGATAGGGCTGATTAAAATGCCTTGTCCAGGAGACCGTTTTAGGTACCTGAGTAAGTGATGAGTGGCATTGAAGTGAGCTTTAGTGGGGCTGTGGATGAATTGGCTTAGCCGATGAACAGCAAAACATATGTCTGGCCGAGATATTTGAAGATATATAAGCCTGCCAATCAGTCTCATATAACATGTGATGTCATCTGCCTTTAGAAGCTCTCATTCATTCTTTGATAGTTTCAAATTGGGATCATAGGAGTTGTAGCTAGTTTAGCTTCAAGAAATCCAGTATCCTCAAGTATTTGGAGGCAATATTTTCTTTAGGAAATCATGATCCCTTGTTGAGATCTGGATAATTCTAATCCCAGAAAATATTTCGCATGGCCTAAATCCTTGAGTTTGAAATGTCCTTTGAGGACTTCTTTGACTGAGCTGATTATTTGAGGGGATGGTCCGGTTAGTAATATGTCATCTACATATACCAACAATGCTACAAAATCATGTCCATGTCCTCGGGTAAAAAGAGAATAATCATACTTGGATTGATGAAAGCCATGTAAAGATAGAGCAGTTGTAAACTTGAGAAACCATTGTCTCGAGGCTTGTTTCAGCCCATATATAGATTTGTTAAGTTTGTAGGCTAGTTTCTCACCTTTCCGTGGTACTTGTGAGGTTTGATAACCCAATGGCAAAGACATATGCACTTCTTCAAACAAGTCACCTTTTAGGAAGGCATTATTGATGTCTATTTGAGTGAGTGACCAATAGTAGGATGCAGCAAAGGCGAAGAAGATTTAACAGTGACAATTTTGGCGACAGGTGAGAAGGTGTCTGAGAAATCTATTCCTTCTTGTTGCTTGTAGCCTTTTGCTACAAGTCTCGCCTTATATCTGTCAACTGTTCCATCTTATTTGTACTTGATTTTGTAAACCCATTTCCTGCCTACAGTATGATGATTCTTTGGAAGAGAGACAATAGTCCATGTATTAGTTTGTTCCATAGCTTCTATTTCCTCTGCCATAGCCTTCTTCCAAATCTGGTGGTTCACGGCTTGGAGGTAATAGGTGGGTTCATAGATGGAAGTGACATTTAGGATGTATGTCTGATGGTTTTGGTTGTAAGTATTATATGAGAGGTATTTGTGAAGAGGAAAGGGTGATTTTCTGTGGGATGTAAGGTTACAGTGGAAGTCTTTTAGGTAGGAGGGTGGGTAATGTGCTCTCGATGACTTTCTTGGGGCTGTGGGAATGGTTGTTTGGGTGGTATGATTGGTTTCTTCTGAGGTTTCAATATGAGGTTTTGAATCATCAATACCGTGGTTATCCTCACATAAGCGTTCTAAGGTATTAACAACAAGATTTTCAGTAATACCTTTGTTTTCAAAGTGATCAAATAGTAGGCTTGGTATGACGAACTGATCAATAAAATCATGTGAAATGGGCTTGTTGTCTTCTTTGACAGACTGGAATGGGAACCTTTCTTCAAAGAATAAGACATCCCTGGAGATAAAAAAATGTCATTTTAGTCATATCATATAGCTTATAGCCCTTTATACCTGATGGATATCCCATGAAGACAAATGGTCTTGCTCTTGGATCAAATTTAGACTTGTTGACTGTTGATGTAGAAGCATAGGCAAGGAATCCGAATGTCTTTATGAAGCCATAGTCAACAGTTTTGTTAAATAGAACAGCATAGGGAGTGTTGTTGGATAGTAAAACCATAGGTGTTCTGTTGATTAAGTATGCTGCAGTGAGGATGCACTCTCCCCAAAAAGTGAAAGGAACATTGGACTGAAACATTAGGGCTTTTGCAACGTTGAGAAGGTGTTGATGTTTCCTTTCAACCACTGAATTCTGTTGAGGAGTATATGCACAGGAGAACTAATGAGTAGTTCCTGTTTTGGCAAAAAAATCTCTGAAATTTAATTCAGGAGCATTATCAGAACGAAAAATTTTGTTTTTCTTTGAGAATTGAGTCTCAACAAGTTTGAAGAAACTGGGAATGACTTGTAGAATGTCACTTTTATTTTTCAAGAGATGTATCCATGTGTACCTTGATTTATCATCAACAATGGTGGCAAAGTATGTGTGACCTGCATGTGTTCGGGTTTTAAAAGGACCCCATATATCACAATGCACAGTATTGTTTACAATTAGAGAAATCAGAAATCTCTATAATCTTTGAAAATTCTTTTATTCTACTAATAGAGGGGTGTCCCATACGATTATGCCAAGTAGTTGCAGAAGCTTTACACAAAAACACAGCAGATCCAATACGCCAGTCAGCAGATTCAATAGATAAGTCTTTATTCTTTTCATCATTTACTTTGAGTAAGTATAGGTCACTGATTAGTTCAGCCCTCCCAATCGTTCTCGAAACTGACTTGTCCTGAATGATACAATTGGTGTTAGTAAAGGATATAGAATATCTTCCATCCTTAAGTAAAGCACTCACTGATAGCAGGTTGTATTTGAAATCAGGAATGTATAGAACATCCTTCAATATCAACTGTTTTGCTATTAGAATGTCCCCTACATACTTAACCTTCAAACGAGCTTTAGTTGGTAGTATAACTGACATATTTTGAGTGTTGTGTAGTTCTTTAAACATAGATTTATCATGGCATATATGAGAAGAGGCTCTAGAATCAATGATTCAACAAGAATCGATGAGTGAAGTAGAAAGACATGTACCTGCTATGTGGGTAGTATCTGTCTTAGGGATTTCATCAATTTGTTGAGTATTCAAGTGTGTTTGCAGCATGTTCAAAAGCTGTGAGTATTGGTCATTATTCAGGCTGGCAAAGAAGGCAGACTAATTGCTCTTAGAAGCTTCTAATGGCTTTTCATTACTAGTTTGCATAGAGTTCTGCGGCCTTTGTTGATGGACTGAATTGTTATTTGCTAGTCTATGCCCTGGTGGATAACCATGTAGTCTATAACATTTGTCAGAAATATGACCTCTATATCCACAGTTAGTGCATACTGGCCGAGTATCTTTTTTCTTAGATTCTCAGATGTAAATCTTTTCTCAGCATTAGCCATTAGAGTTATACTTTCAATTGTAGGTGTGGATCCAATGGATCTTTACCTTTCTTCTTGGATGATAAGAGAGAATACCTTGTTTATTGTTGGCAGAGGGTTGATCAATAGAATTTGTGCATATGACTCGTTTAAGCCCATATGGAATGTCATTACAAATTCTGCATTCAAGAATTCTATCATCTTCTTTGACCCTTAACAAGTACATTTATCCGTTGGTCTGTATTCAACAAGTTCTTGCCATATCGTAGTGATTTTTGCGTAATATACTTCCACTGAAAGGTTTCCTTGAGTAGTAGTTGCAAGATCCTTTCTCAACTGGTATATATGTGGCCCATTGGACTGATGGTACCTTTCTTTTAATTCATCCCATATCTCTTTGACGCTTCCCCTGTAAACTAAGCTGACAGCAATTTCTTTTGAGACTGAGTTGATAATCCATGAGGTTATCACATCATTATTACATCTCCATGCTGATTGTAAGCTTCCTTCTAATGGTTTTTCAATCGTTCCAGTAATAAAACCAATCTTGTTCTTCCCTGATAATGTAAGTTTCATTGTCTGCTCCATGGAGAGTAGTTGCTTGATCCTGCAAGTGGTGTAGATACCAAATTGATGGTTGGGATGATTGAATGATGAAGGATGAAGGGATTCATTTGGGCGTCGAGTTCCGAAGAGTTGCCGGATGTTGAACTCTCTGATGTCGTCATGATAGAACTGCACGAGGGTAATGGCTTTCGGGTGGGTTTTTAATTTTCTCTATTGTGGAAATGCTCTGATACCATAACAAATGGAGAGAAAAGGTATGTAGAAATACTTTCTTATTACTTTCACTTATTGTATTTACATACTTCAAGCTCCTTTTATAGAAGAACTTGTTAGTTTGCTTGACTAACTAACAGCTGAAAAATGTAAACAAACTCAAACAGAATCTTAACTGTTGTAACAAATAAATTGTTATAACAGAATGTAACAAATAAATTGTTATAACATAATGTAACAAATAAATTGTTGTAGCTAATAAACAGAATGTAACTGTTTTACTGTTGATAGCTCCAAAGCCTGAAAAGGACTAGAATGAAGTTGAGGATGAAGCCCCTCAAGAAAACTCTTGTGCCTTCAATGCTATCTTTAATGGTGTTGACAAGAACATCTTCGAGCTAATAAATATTTTTATCTCCACTGAGAAGGATTAGGATATTCTAGTTGTATCTCATGAAGGAACATCCAAGGAAAAATGTCTACTCTAACTCATAACTACAAAATTCGAAAATTTGAGGATGTTGGAATATGAGAGTATAACAGACTTCAAAGTTCATTTGTCAGACATTGCAAACGAGTCCTTAGCTTTTGGAGAGAAATTTTCTGAAGAAAAATTGGTTCAGAAAGTATTTCGATCACTACCCAAAATATTTGACATGAAAGTTACTACCATACAAAAGGCTCAGGATATTACAACCATGAAAGTTGATGCACTTATTGGTTCTCTCCGCACATTTGAAATGACATTCGATGATAAATGTCATAAGAATAATAAAGGTATAGCTCGACAGTCAACTGTAAGTGAAGATCAGCCTAAGGTGAAAAACAAAGAATCTGAAGACAATTTAATTGACTTTATTTCTCTATCAAGTAGGAAGTTTAGTTGAGCCATAAAGCACTTGGATAAGAGTTTTGGTAATTATGTTCCATTACATGTGAATAACATTATGATCAAATCTCAGAAGTTTCAAGGCAGAAAGAAAGAAGGTGAGAAAGGCTTAAGCAATTCACAAAATACTAAAGGAAAAAGTTTTAAATGTAGAGGGTATAAAGGTTTTTAACATTTTTATTCTAAATGTCTAAATTATCTCAGGAGGAAAAATAAGGGATATTCAGCCACGTTATCTGATGATGAATCAGATGCAAGTAGTGATTCTGATGAAGAAGTTTGTGGTCTTGTTGGATGCATCTCTTATGTCATTATTGAAGATTTTGAAAATCTGAATTTTAGCGTTGTGCATGATGATAACAAAGTTGATGTTATGTTTGTGAATCAAGCACAACCACTTATGACAAGCTCTTTAAAATGTGGGTTGAAGACTCCAAATTCTTGGTTGTACAGAGGGAGAGAATTGAAAATCTGCTTTATGATAATCACATATTAGTATGTAGTATTTTAGGGTTGAAGAAAGAAGTTAAGGCAGTCAAGTCTGATATTGACTCCATGTCAAAATTAGTTTGAATGCTTAACAGTGGGACTAATGATCTTGAAAAGATTCTGTCGTTATGTCAAGCATCTAGGGATAAACGAGATCTTGGCTTCAGCCATGTTCATAAGAAGTCAAGCTCCTATACTGAACCCTCATCTAATAGATCCGCTGTCTGTTAGAAACACATATGTGAATTCTCATTATTCCCAGATGTTAGAATAGATGTTCAAGGCAAAGAAGATTTCACCTTATCCCTCTATCGCCCCGGAAACAAAATTATGTTTGTCATTGCTGTGGAAAGGAAGGTCTCATTGTCAATTTTTCTAAAGATAAATGCTTGGTAACAAATAACGGAAATTCTCTCATCATGTCAGATATGTGCTCTTCTAATAACTGTTATCTTTAGATTCCTAATGTCGTATCCAATATTTGTAATATTATAAGGAATAATGAAGCTACTCTTTGGCATAAGAGACTGGGTCATGTTAGTCTTTGCTCTATTTAAAAGGCTATAGTGGAAGAAGCAATATTAGGAACTCCAAACCTTTCTTCTGACAATGGTACTATTTATGATGACTGTCAAGCTGGAAAAACAAATTAAAGTTGTTCATAAGAAATTTTCTCAACTTACTACTGATACGGTGGTTAAATTGTTTCATATGGATTTGATGGGCCCTATTCAAGTGGAAAGTCTTGGTGGAAAATGATATGTGATTGTTTGTGTTGATGATTATTCCTGTTACACGTGGGTGCATTTCATTCGTGAGAAGTCTAATATTTTTCAGGTTTGTCAAACTTTATGTTTCCAACTCTAGAGAAAGTAAGGGAAGAACATCAAGTAGTCGAAGTGACCATGGTAAAGAGTTTGATAACTCAAAGGTTGCTGAATATTGTGCTTCTGAAGGGATTCATCATGAATTCTTCTCTCCTAATGCCCCTCAATAAAATGGTGTTGTTGAAAAAAAGAACACGGCCTTATAGGAAATGACTCAAACCATGTTGTGTACCAATAAACTTCCTTTACACTTATGGATTGAAACTCTTGATACAACTTCTCATTCATGACATGACTGCTCTTCATCTTGGTTAGATCTGCACAAATTATGAAATATAGAGGGGAAGAAAATAAATGTCAAATATTTTGATCTCTTTGGAAGTTCGTGCTACATTCTAGTTGATAGGGAGTCCTCATTATGAAGATAGTGGTATTAACAAGAAAGCTCTATTTAGTAGAATTCAAAAATATCATCTTACAATTGATATTGTAGGAAGTCTTGAAGTTGGGGTTTCCACTGGAAAAGAAAGAAAGGAAGAAAGAATGAGTTGACTATTTGCAAATGACAGAAACATCTATTACACTTCTCATGTGGAGCAAAAGAATGTAAAAGAGACGTTGAATGACGAGTTCTGGGTAAATGGAATTGTTACTCTCAATAAAGTCGTCTGGTTGCTCAAGGTTATGCACATATTGACGGTGTTGATTTCAATGAAATGTTTACTTTAGTTGCCCAATCAAGGTGTTGATTTCAAGGTTTACACGTTGAATGACGAGTTCTGAATGTTTACTTTAGTTGCCCAATCGGTCTTTTAAAAAAAATTTAGCCGAAGGGGGGAGTTTGTTACTGCAGTTATGTTGGCTAAGTTTTTTTTTTTTTTTTAATTATTTATTATTATTATTTTTTTATGCAGCTTGTTGTTACTATTGTGAAGAGTTTCATGGGAGTCTGAACAATCCTTCTCTGGAAAATATTTTTTTCCTTATCTGTTGCAAATTTTTTGACACAACAATCTTGTTCACACGAGGTTTCCGGAGAAATGTGTTTCGTGGAGTTGAACTTGAGTTGGTGTTGATGTTGGAGTTGATTTGATGCGATGTAGTTCGATCTCTAATACTTGATCCTCTGATTCTCTCTCAGTTGGGTGAATATGCTTGACTTGGAGAAGGAAAGCACCGAACGTTCTTAAAGTAGAAGTCTTGGAAGCTTGAAGTAGAAGTCTTGGAATAGTATTTGTGTCTTCAAAGGTCTTCTGTCTTATAGGAGTGCAGCTTCAGGAGTCTTGGAAGCTTGAAGTAGAAGTCTTGGAAGAGTATTTGTGTCTTCAAAGGTCTTCTGCCTTATAGGAATGCAGTTTTAGGAGTCTTGGAAGCTTGAAGTAGAAGTCTTGGAAGAGTATTTGTGTCTTCAAAGGTCTTCTGCCTTATAGGAGTGCAGCTTTAGGAGTCTTGGAAGCTTGAAGTAGAAGTCTTGGAAGAGTATTTGTGTCTTCAAAGGTCTTCTGCCTTATAGGAGTGCAGCTTCAGGAGTTTTGGAAGCTTGAAGTAAAAGTCTTGGAAGAGTATTTGTGTCTTCAAAGGTCCTCTGCATTATAGGAGTGTAGCTTCAGGAATCTTGGAAGCTTGAAGTAGAAGTCTTGGAAGAGTATTTGTATCTTCAAAGGTCTTCTGCCTGATAGGAGTGCAGCTTCAGCTTCAAGAGTATTGGGAGTTCTCTGCTTGTTAGTGAATTCTCTCCAGGTCTTCTGATTATACAAAATGCTGCCTTTACAAATGAAGAGAACTTCTCTATTTATAGACTTCTCAGGTGGGCTTCGTGGGCTTGGTTGGTCCATGGGCTTAACTCTTAGGTCCATTTAGTTGTTTTGGGCTTGATTTGGAATTTGGCTCCAATTCAACTTTTTTTGTAGTTTGGACTTTAAGCCCAAATAGTAATATCAAATTGGATCAATTTAATCTTATCTGATTCATCCGCGTGATGTCATCGAAACTTGTCTTCAATTCAATTCGGGACATGTGTCAACTTCTAATTGGACCCAAAGTCAATAATTTATAAATTCGTCGTTAATTTAGCAAACAACGTGGTGACTTGTGATTTGTTTTTGGATTGTAAATGATCCATTTTCTTTTAAAGAATTGTATCCTTATCAAGATGATATTTAGTGTCTTTGTGGTGGTTTTTAGGGTCACAACTTTCTAAGTTTATCGTGTGGGTTTTGGAAGTGCTTGTATCGTGTCGGACGAATTCGTCTTGTTCCTCAATGTGAGGTTGTGGCTGTTGTTTTTATTCTTCAACGTATGTCATTTATTCATCTTTTTAAGAGTACTTTATGAGTATTGAGGATGTACTTAGACAAGTCTAGAGTTTCACTTTGAGAGGGATTCTCAAGCTTTGATAGTATTGAAAATGTTCTATCTTGTCCCGCTTAATTCGAGATTATTCCTTGATTTTAAGTGTTTATTTGATAATTTTGTAGGTTTCGAACACCTAAAATGTAGAATGAAGTGTTAGGGACAAAATGAAGCTAAAATTGGGCAGAAACGGAGCTCAAATGCATCAACCGAGAAAGAAAATGTCAAAATTTCAAACTTGTCCCTGATGCATGGCGCAGCTTAGGCGCTGCACTCAATGCTTTTTCCCAAGACCCATGTCCTCATGAAGTGCAACTATCATCGCGAACCTTCAAATGTGAATGCGCACATATGTCCATCAGTTTTGTGGTGTCGTGCCAATTTTTATAAAAACACAATTTGACCATCTAGGGTGCTTACATCCAATCCCAGCCGATTTACATATGATTTCTCTCTATTTTCTTCTGGTTTTCTATCCTTCCATGTATCTGAACAATCCCTATTTGATCTTAATGTCAGTTATGAGCTAAGATATTGATAGAGATAACAACCCCAACTATCTCCATAATGGTATGATATTGTCTACTTTGGGCATAAACCTTCATGGCTTTGCTTTTGGTTTCTCCCCAAAAGTCCTCATACCAGTGGAGAAAGTCATCTTTACTTATATACCCATGATTCTCCGTTTATCTAACTAATGTAGGACTTTGGTTGGATTCCCAACAATACTCCCCTCGAACAAAGGACTACCGAGCCTCCCATCAAATAACCATCCACCCATTTAACTTTTATTTAGGCTAACTCATCTTCACCCGAGGATACCGCCTATCCAATAGAGTTTAACCACGGATCACACCATGACTACTTCCAAACTTCTGCTATACATCTTTGTGCAATGCCCGAGGATTTTAGGGGCATGGCTCTGATTACAAAGTTCCACTATACATCTTTGTTAAACACTCCAGGATTTTAGAGGCATGATTCTAATACCACTTGTTGGGAGTTTATAATAAGATATAAATAAAAAGCGGAAACTAAATTATATCTAAATTCCCACTTCCACAGGTTAGACCAAAAAAAAATTAACAATCATAAAAATACTAAAAATAATTAAGAAAAGGGAAAAGAGAATCAACATCGAAAATATTCTGGTTCACCCAAACTCGGGACTACGTCTAGTGTTTTGCAATTGCATGTTCTATTATGATGAAGATTGCAAAGATTCAAAACACCCATACTACAAATCTCTTCCAAATAGCCCAACACGAACTATTTGATTTCCTATACCACAACTCGATATTTTGGAATTAACAATAAAAAAAGAGAAATACCAAATAAAAATTATATATTTTTCCTCCCATTGCCACACCCGGAATGCACTAATTGCTTTTGCTGCACGTCACCTCGATCTTCCATCTTACTATTTGATTTGCAGCCCCCGTTACGCCATAGCTCTCCTATATCCACATAAATATCCATTTAGTAAAAAGTAAATGGGCCAAGCCCAACTTCCAACTTCACGGCAACAAATTTCCCTTTCAATTTTGACTTTGGCCAAAATTCATTAATTATAATTATGTACATATATATATATATATATATATATATATATATATCCATTTCATTATGGGTGCTTTTATGGTGTTTTATCTCTACAATCCCAACATTCTCCCACTTAAAGACAAAACAACGATTTTGCCTCCCACTACAACAAAAAAACTCACCATCTTGGCAAACTCTAGGACTCAACTCCCACTACAACTATTATATCTGATCTTCTTGGCAAACTCCAAAGTTCAACATAAAACCTGTAAAATCAGCAAAGTAACAAAACGGAAACCATCAGAAAAATAATTGTAGCTCATCTGTTCTTGCCCCGAGGTATAAGAAAGCTACGTAGAACTGTCCCCCAAACATAAAAGACAGTCACGTACTCCCACTTTGGTTATGTGGTACCAACTGACATCTTCTTCAATCCCGAATACCTGTTCTTGAAGAAGACACATTCTGCAAATGGGCCTTCCTTCAAGCCTGCTGTCAAATTGGAAACTTTATCCTTGACCTCAGCAACTGCTTTGGTATTCCAATTTGATGCCCTTATTTGCTCCTGCAACTTCATCAATTCATTCGATTGTCTGACAATTGAGAATTCATGATAGCCATCAACTCCCTCCCTTGGACTTCCCAATTGCTTTTGAACCGATGAACCTTGATTTAACTTATCAACATTGGCTATCATTGCTACTGGCTCAATTGTACCTCTACACCTATCATTTACAACTTTAACTGGCATCCACTGTCTCTCTGATCCTTTGGCAACACTAAATCAGTATATGTACAGTGTAGAATTTCTGTGGCCAACTGCCACTACCTGGGATCCCAACATGAGTTTACGATGGCGACTGCCAAACTCACACCTGTAACCCTCATCATCCAATTTGCCAATAGAGATGGGATTTATTTCATCTTAGACACAAACCTGACATCTCATAGTACTAACTTTTCTCCAAACTCTGTCTTCAAATTAATGTTCCCAATCCCAACGATCTTGGAAACTTTTTCATTCCTTATCCTCACTAGACCATGATGTCCTGATGTGAAAGATGTGAATAGATTCCTATCTGAAGCTATGTGTACTGAAGTTGCATTATCAATTGTCCATTCAGATGAGTGATTACTACTTTGTGTATAACTCTCAACACAGGCATAGACATCACTAATTATTTCTTCATTAATTTCGACCAGGTTTATCGTTACTTCTTCAGGTTCAACCAAATTTACCTTTACCTCTTCTTTTTTTTTTTTTGTGCTATCTCCTTATTCCTATTCTTCCACTTTTTATTACTGCTACTCGATCATTTGCATATTTCGGTCTTTCCTTTAATGCTTTATGAAATTTCTTGTAAGTCAAGAAATGTTTAACTTGCATCTTCCAATACCTAAAATTTTCCCCATCAAATTTCATGATTCCATAGGGACAATAACCCTCCAATATCTCCACAATGGTATGATATTGTCCACTTTGAGCATAAACCCTCATGACTTTACTTTTGGTTTCACCCCAAAAGGCCTCATACCAATGGAGATAGTCATCCTCACTTATATACCTATGATCCTCCTTTTATCTAACCAATGTGGGACTTTGATTGCATTCCTAATAAGTATCTCATTCTAGCTTAGGTTTTAGAATTTTTCTCCCTATTCATGTACTTGTGAATGTTTGAACCGAATTTAATTGTATTTGTTGGATGATTTAGTATACTATGATCATATTATTGTATGATTATTGCTTTAGATTAATGTATAATACATCACATATAATTTGGTGGGATTGATGTCCTAAATCTCCTGGTAGTCTCGTAGTTTGTAAATATTTTGTAAACATATATTATTAATAAAATAAGTGTTATTTTATAAGCTTTTACTCAATCCAAGACGAAATTCACTCATTCCCTAAAGCAGGGGTAAGTAGATACATTGCTCCCTTAAGGGCTGATTCTAGGTCTTGAACATAGTGGTCACACCCTCTCTTGGGAAGAGATACTTAGTAGGACTATGACTTATTGTTCATTAGAGAAATCAGTGGTACTTAAGGAATTATATGTAACTACAAAAGTAAAATAGTAAATTGGCCCAGCTGTACTTACGAGCAATTTGTGAAGGGTCATCACATTGTTGATTGGTTATATGGACACAAAAATATATCTAGTGCGAAGAGTGTAGCTGTCAGTCTTTAGTAGAGTGATCAACAATTAACGGATGGTGGATCTCATGATTAAAGAGTTTAGTCAATTTTTCACCTATTGTTAGAGCTTCAAACTACGGTCCATAAGGTCCCCTTGGTAGCTCAATGGTTTCAAGCTGAGAATCAGATTTTGGGTTAGTTTGAAGTGTTCAAATTAACAAGAGGAAATTTGAATATATGATATAATTAAATTGATTCAATTATAAGTGATATAATTGATAGGATGTATTTGATACATAATAATTGGAGGAATTAATATAAATATGATTTATATTAAATACCATAAAATAGAAAAAGAACTATGGTTTATATGTTTCATATGATGAAATATTAAAATTATAGGTTATAAATATAATATGATAAGTTGGTTATTATATTTATTTATAATATATTAATTATATGATAATTAATTATTCTTTTTCTTTAATAACTAACTTGAGTGGGAGGTTATGCACGGTTATGGTAGCCGTGGGATAAAAAGGAAAATGGTTTTCCAAAATCAGAAGTTGATGATTCATTGAATCAGTCTCACAAAAAGAAAGACTATTGAGTAAAAGAGTTTTACTAAACGGTAGCATCTTACATACTGTTGATGATTCATTGAATCAGTCTCACAAAAATAAAGACTATCGAGTAAAAGAGTTTTACTAAACGGTAGCATCTTACATACTAAACGATCAAGTATCGAGTTTACTATACGATAGTTACTTGTTGTTACATGATCGAGTAGCAAGTCTATACGATAGGCTTCTTCTTACTACACGATCGAGTATCAAGTCTATACGATAGACTTCTTCCTTCTCCTACTTACTCGATCGTCTACTCGATTGTTTACCTCTTTCATTCCTCTATCCAAAGTCACATAGAGCCCACAACTCTTGGATTCTCATATTGAGAAAAGTTAACTCTTGTGGTGGTGTTCTTGTATCGTTTGAGGATCGAGGGTTCTTTAGTTCGTGCTCTTGGTTGTTCTGATCATTGCGTTCGAGTTCACGCTGTTGAATGAGTTGCTCAATGATCGAGGGATACTTGAAGAAAGAGTTCTTCAAAGGTTTGCATACTCTATCCCTTGTTTAATTAAAGAAGCATGTTGTAATTTACTCGTGCATAATCTCTTCTTTTAGATTGTAATTGTTTGTGTTCTTTCTCAATGAAATTTGGAACTGTCCGTTTCAGCTCACTGGATCTCTATTTAGAGTTCCTTTATAATTTTATGTTAATATGCAAGAATCGATAGGTTAGGTTAGCTTGTGGGTCGATAACGATAATCATTAATCTAATCAACTTAGGATTTAATCGAATCAATATTTAATTAGGCGCTTGAAAATTGAATATTCAACTTAACTTTGCCTTAGATCTTAATGCAATTGGGACAATTTGGATTCACATGTTTTTCATCAATTCACTTTGGACTAATTAGTTAATTAGGAAGATTAATTAGCTTTCTAATTAATTTGGTTAAGTATAAACAATATTAAATCAGGTTATGAGAATACAATTATTGAGTTTATTGAATAGGGAAATTCTGCAATAACCCAAGCTAGGTATTTTTTTATAGATTATCACAACATTCATTTTGCTCCATTTATTTTATTGCAATTTAATTTTCTTGCAATCAACTTGTTGGTTGAAAACAGGATCATTAAGCATTCTAATTCCTCAATTTTAACATCAAAATAAGAATGTTCATGGGGTATCAAGAGAGTTTCATTACAAACCTTTGAAGATCCTCTTCAAACACGAATTTGAGCTGCAATCTTCTCCAATTGAAGTCGTGGACCACTACTACAACTTCCCTACTATTCAGATTGAGTTTTGGGACTCAAAATAAGCTTGAACTTAGGGAAATTGGAGGAGAGGTTTTCTGGTTTTTCAGAAACAAGATTAAATAAATTCTTAATTAAACTAGATACTTGATTAATTGAGTTTGATAGTATCCATAAAACTAACATCTACATTAAGTCTAGGGGATTTCACTCAAAAATATTGACTTTGATATCCTACGTTACTAATCGATTTCATTCTTGAATTAAGTCAATCAACAATGTTGTAAACTGTTCTAAACAACTGCCAATCTACGCACAAGATTAACACATGATTATAATGTCACATATCATATATTATTATCTAGCCTAACAATGTTCTAAACAAAGTGAATCGATTCCACGATGAAGGAAGAAGATGAATGGATTGAAAATCCCCTAAATTAGTGAGACGTATCATTTGGGAAAGAAGATGAACTGTTGCATTTGGAAAGAAGCACTGAGCCATGGTGATTTTGGAGCGAAAACTGAAGATCAACCGTTTGGTGATTTTGGATTTTTAGTTTATTTGGTGAAGAAGCTGAAGAGTTGCATTTGGGATTTTCGTTTCATCTAAAATCAATGAAGCTAAAGATTTGACATTTGAATCAGTGATCCTTTTCGATTGGGTTGTTGGGCTGAGCTATATAATTGAAGAAGCTTAAGATCGTGGGCTATTAGATTGAGCTTTTCGGTCTTTTCAAATATCTAACTCTAATTTTATATCAAATCTACTATATTTGCAGAGCTAACAAGAGAAATAATATTTTTTTTAGGTTTGATTTTGGAAAACAGCAAGATATTTTTAGGTTATGCAAAACAAATTTGAATTTAATTAATTATTAATTATTAGATTACAAAAATACTCTAAATAATATATACAATTAATTTATTCCAAAAATACATATTTTTTAAAATCATAACCGTCTAGATTTTATTGATATATAAAATAGATTTTATTAAAAGATAGTAAGATATAGTCCAACCACATAATAAACTAAAATGTGATATAAACATTTCAAAATAAAAGACCGGTCTAATAACCCAACAAAATTTCTGACTATTGGTATAATGAAAGAACTAATTACACTACAATTCTTCAAGCTTCAAACACAAGAATCTCATTCAAACTCCAAAGTTGGAAAGACTCTCAATTGCAAATTAATATTGGTTGGAAGAAAAAATTAATTATAGTGTAGTTCTTCTCCATAATTTTCTTTTTTCTTTTGAAAAGGAAAAGTCTTAAAAAATCTGAAATAATAAGATCATAGATAAACCAATAGTATAATATAAAGGATGCGACATTGCAAAATTTAAACAAAATTATGTGTATTTTGAATGATATTTTGAATATAAGGATGGTCCATGGCAGTATTAGCATTGGTTAGGACGTTTATAAAGATGGGACGATATAGAATCTGAAGTTAGGATCCTCAGTTAACTCCTAAACCTCCATTTTCAATTGAATTCTTCTTCAATCAAGCTTCACTATTCTTCAAGAAGTTGTTTAAGAGAAAATTGACGGTGCTCTCTACAAGGTGGTTGAAAGGATAGTAAGATGAAAAAAAGTTAAACGATAAAACAACAAAAGGTTATGGATGCTTATTTGGAAAAAATTGAAAAAATAACAAATATTTGAATTGATTTAGATAAATAAAATACAAAAAAAGGTTATGAATTTTTATTTAAAATCGATCGGAAAAAAACAACAAAAAAATATGAAAATCAATTTGAAAAATATCAAAATTTCAATTAAAAATAGGCGTTTAAAGAGTTCAAACTAAAATAGATATTGAAAAACCAAACAAATAAGATAGCTATAAAATATTAAAACTAGAAAAAGACATACGTTAAAAGAAGGAAAAATGAAAAAAATAATTAGATAATTTGAGATTACTTAATATTTGAAAATAAGCTCTCTAAAATTTACAAAAGAAAAAAAATGTGGATCAAAGGAAATAATTAGATAAATTCATATATGAAGATCAAAATTTAAGATACAAACTAACAGAATCCCAATTTTTTTGTAAGTTGGATTCTATTTATTATCAAATCTACGACCAATCAATTTGCTATAATTCAAAACAATTCCGTATTTTGTTATCTTCCCAAATGAAAATGTAACTAGTGCTATAGATCTGAATATTCCATATTTATTTTTATCCTTGTACTACACTTGCTAATATTTAGGACATGGTTGCTATTTATGCAACCAATCCTTTAAAATAAGGGATCCAATATTTTTTTTTTTTAAAATATCAGTTCATTATAGATATTATAAAAAATAGATGTAAATTAGATGGACATATTTAGTGTCCATTGACCATGCCCCCATTTTCTAAAGTATTATCCATATATTCTATAGATACTCATTCTAAGTGTCCATGTAATTCATCTTCTACTTGCCAAATTCTGATATTTTATGGATTTTGGAAGATATAATAAATTCCAAATACAAAAAATGATAGTACTTTTAGAACTTTTTAGTATAAAGTGTAAATATTTTTAAATACTTTTTTATAAGTAAAAGGACCGCTTAATCTTATTGATTCATTGAATATATATTTAGGAAATTTGTTTTTGAAATTGTTTTTGGATTCTCTTGTCTTCTAAATAGTGGAAATTATGATTTTTTTTCATACTTCTAGGGTATCCAAATTTTGAATTTGAAAATTTAAATTGTAGAACTACATTTTAAAAAAGTTATATTTTTTTACAAAATATAATATTTTATATTATATAAATTCATTTTTTGAAACTTTTTGCTATAAAGTGTCAATATTTTCAGGATTTTTCAATGTATAATAATTTCCTTAAGATTTGAAGGGGCACTTGCAAGAATAGTAAAAAAAAAAAAAAAAAAAAACATTTTTAAACTTATAATTGAATAATGGTTTTTTAAAATTTATAAATATAGCAAAAATAAAAAAAAAACATAAAAGCATATTTCTGTTTTTATTATTCCAAATTTACTCTTATTAATGTATCAACTTATAATGTACTTTATATATGGTATATCCGTCATCTAATATATCAAAGATAAAGTATATAAGTTATACAATAGATATATTAAATGTATCATTCATAAACCATATTTATCCGTCAAGAAATGCTTGTTCATTTACTATTATTCGTCTTACTTAATTTCAATTTGTATTCGTCTATTATAGAATACTATTTTTTTAATAAATTATAATCAACTTATAATGGTTCAGTCTGTTATATGTTAGTAATCATTTTGAATGAATGTTGATAAGCTATTGGTATACACCAATATTACACTTGAAATTTAATTTTGAACATGGGTCGATAAATAATTGATATTCTTGAACAAATGCATAATAATATACTAATGATATACCAATGTTTTATACTTGATATGAATTATGAGTTAATGTTGACATAATACTAATACACTAATGTTATACTTAAAATTTTATTTAAAAGAAATGTTCATATATTACTGATATACTAATGATATACTTGAAATTAGTTTTTTTATGAGCATTGATACAATATAGATATACTAATTTATACATTAGATGAAATTTGAATAAGCATTTAACTATAACTACTAATCCACTAATAATATATATATTTGATATTGAATTTTGAATGAGTATTGATATACTAATACACCAATAAAATACTGATATACTATTCATACACTAAAAATGTACATGAAATTAATTTTCAATTACTATTAACATACTATTGATGCATCTATGTTATAATTTAAATATAACTTATAAAAAAAATTGAAAAGAATAGTATGATTTACATTTGATATATCACTTGATAAAATTAATGCATTTAACATATACCATCAACATCAAATTTGAACTAATAAAATGAAAAAAATAACTGTATATCAATATGAAAAATGATTAAAAAAATAATATTTATCATAATCAAGCAAACAATGTTAACGATAACACAATGTATATTAGACACTTTTATAAATTATATTATTTAAATAAAGCATATCAATTAATTGATCTACCAAATAAATTATAATATACATATTAGTTAACTGATATGCCAAAATATAAAGTATATCAGATACACTTGCTGATATATAAATAAGGGTAAAATCGTGAAAAGAAAAAAAAAACACTGAGAATTTGGTTTAAATTTTTTTTTGCCACATTTGCAATTTTAGAAAACCATTATTATATTTGCAAATACTCTTATATTTTTTTCTACCCATTTTAATTTCCAAAAGATTAATTAAGTGAATCTAAAAGATAAAATAAGAATCAACTTACTAAATACATGTGTTTAATTAATTATTATAATTTAAACTTGTCATTTTCGCCAGATTGATTTTGTGTCTTCATAAATGTTAGACTTTAGTGGACCACACATTAATACTAGTGGACCCTATTATTTTTTTAAAAACATGTTAACATGACACGCAATAAAATTTTCATACTCTCGTAATATAGAAAATTTCCAAATTCAAAGGAGCGGCTAGAGAAAACTTTTTAATTTAGTAAAATGCTAGATAATGAACTAACTTTAATTTAGTATCCTAATTTGTAACTAATGAGATGATATCCTCTAAAGAAGATCTTGATTTTTGGCCATATCTTTAAAGATTATGCTACTGCATTCAATCTAAATGGACCACAAAATATGTCCTATAATGTTACTCCTAAGAACATTTTTCATTTAGATGATAATGAATTCAATTCTAATTCATTCTCTCCTTGATTCAATAAGTGAATCTAAAACATAAAATTAAATAGAATCAAACTTGCATACTAACAATGACTTTAATTACTATAATTTGAACTCATTATTATTCATGATTTTTAATACAAGAAACATATAAAATTTAACCTAACTTGTTTCAAAGCCAAACACACATATGAAGGGCCAAAACAATGACATAGGAGCAATCATTACAGAACAGGCAAAACCTTATCAACATTAATTTTTAACAAGAAACAGCTGGGGTTTGCAAATAACAAGAAAAATACAGACCATTGATTTGAACAAAGGATTTTGGTTTGGCCTACAAGAATCCTTTGATTCAGCCTTTTGGCAATGGTGTGAACTATACATGTAGGTCACCCCCTTCCTTTAGGTTTTCAATTTTTTCCCTAAAAAGAAATACAAGTCATCAATGGGACCAATTTGCCAGCACTATACCAACCAAGCTATTATTCTCACACACCTTTTCATTACAAGCCTAAAAAAGCTACCCATTATTATTTTGATTTAACCCCTAATTAATTAAGCTTTGCTTTAGTGGTTAAATAATATGATTTAGGCCCAACCCACCTAAACCTGTCGCAATTAACAATAACATCACTAAGCTAAAGCTCATGCAGACCAACCCACCCTTTTTTACTAAGAATTAAAGTGATGTATAATTCAATGTACAAACATGATATGTATGGGTTAATTAAACAACAATGAGCCACTCTTTGTCTCGTATAACAATGGTATGATATATTCTACTTTTGAATCTACCTAAATCGATATGATCACTAATTTGCTTTAATTTGTTTTCATTCAATGCATCACATATCCATTGATTAGATATCATATTGTTCTTATTTATATACCATTGATCTAGCTATATAACAACACTTTTAAAAAACATGAATGGAAATTCATCTAGACAAATATCCAAACAAGATAGATATAATCTTCCTAACCAAATAAAGTTAAACAACAAGAAAGTAAATAAAGACAGGAATAAGAGAAACGAACACTAGAATTATAATAGTTTGTATCCAACTCAGGACTATGTCCATCTTATGGTAACTGACAATTCTAATATGATATGAAAATTAAAATTAAACCCTTCTCTCATAGATGCAACAACAAAAATTGTGGCTACTTTGACTTCTAAGCAATACTACAACATGGCCACTCAAGATGGGTACACAAAATAACTCATCATCAAACCTAATCAATTACAACACGTTTTTGTTTTTCTCATGCGGAAAAAGCCCTACAAGGATACAATGTTTTTATAAAAGGTTGATGTGACATTTACTTGTACTACAAACTTTATAATACCCATAGCCCTAAATCTAAAGCTCTAAATTTTAGGGTTCGTTTTACATATTTATCGAAAAATTTCATTCGTAAATATTATAGCACTTGCATCGTTAAGTGCACCCATCAAATATTGAAAATGTGATTTAGAATGGGATAACGTCTCAATGTTACCAACTTTGTAAGGCTCTTTCATGATGCTCTTCCTCATGTTCATTGACTATAAACTTTGTAAGGTTCCAAAAACTTAACACATTAGCTAGGTTATAATTCTCGACTAATAGTTTGTCTAATTTGCTCAAAGCCACTGAGACACCAACTAATTAATTAATTTGTATGTTTTTCCGCTTGTTTATTATCTTTCACAAACTAAGTAAATAAAAAAAGAATTTTGAAAGTACTGATTAGTGGGGTTACATATATAATGGACTCTGAATTTCAAAAAATAATAAATAAAAAAATAACTAACTTACGTTGAGGTGGAGACTAGCTTCCTTTTTTTTCCTTTCAAATGTCTATATAGTAGCATTAACAAGATATTAATTTAATCTCCGTTTGGTAATCATTTGATTTTTTGTTTTTGTTTTTTAACATTAAGCTTATTTCATCTACATTTCTTACAATGATTTGCATCTTTCTTAAGTACAACAGTTGAATTCTTATCCAAATCTTAAAAAAAAAAAAAAAAAAAAAAAAAATCAAAGCTATTTTTTAGTTCTCAAATTTTGGTTTGGTTTTTTTAACTATTGGTGAAGAGTAGGTAATAAAAAAAGAAATTTGGATGTAGAACTCGTGTTCATAGATTTAATTTTAAAAAAATAATAAAAAAGTAAAATGATTACCAAATGGGACTTTAGTGTTTATATTGATAGATCAATTTGTAATTAAGTATTTTTGTTATTATTATTTTGATTTATTTGTTGTACAGTTACAATTGAAACAGAACATGTTGTGGTTTAAAATGATTGATTTGTCTGATTAAACCTACTCAAACCAATGACATCCAACCAACTTAATTAATTAATTTAATTATCAAATTGTTTAGACAAAAACCACTGTGTGGGTTTATGTTTCCTATTTATTAGCTGAGGGGTTATTAGAACTAACCTACTGATGATGGAATGTGTGATCTCCTGTGTGTATATGTTTAACATAATATGTTATTTGTGTGTATATATTATCTTTGTTTAAAATTAAAGTGTAGCAAAAGTTTGATCATGGCTGGCTCAAGATATATATATATAGTTGTAGGATTCACAGAGAGATATCTTTAAGACCCATTTTAAATCCAAAGAAGTCTACTAATGGAAATTATTGGTTTGATGTAATGCATAAGCATACTATTTTGTTTCGATGAAGGTATTAAACACAAGAAATATGATTTTAAAGATCAATCTAGACATAGTTTAGTGGATAAAATATTATTATCATTATAAGTGTGACTTCTATTATGTAATTGTTGAATTTGATGGAAAAGTAGTATACCCTAAAAGATTAAAGTCGAGGGTGATAAAAGAATAATTCTCATACATATGATACTTTTTAATTAACATTCTAATATTTAAATTATGATACATCTACTATTACTTTGAATTGTAAAATTCTTCTCTAGCCTTTCTCAAGGTGCTTTTCTTTTTCCTCTCAATAAAGGGTGGCACCATCCATCCTTCTAGTTTTCTTTTAATGCTATGAACTATGTCTCCTCTACTTTTTGTTGTAACCCTTTAGTTTATGTTTTAATTGATTTTTCTTGCTTTCTATGAGCTTTTCTCTAACTCCCTTCTTGTACTTCATCCTTTGAAGTAATGATATTCTTTTTCTGGGTTTGGGACATGAAGAGAGTGTTATAGATGTGTTTACTGTGTTGAGATGTCCGGATGCACCTACTGATTCATCTTCTCTATTAGTTTCTTATTAAAAAAAAAAATTTCAACCTCATAATTTCATTTAAAGATAGCCTCTAAATTTGGTACCGTTTGGAATTTCAACCAAAAACCAGAAGTTAATAAGCTCCAATTGTACCATCTCTAATAGTACACTCTCTCAATTTTAAAGCCTAGCTAGTTCAATGGTAAATTTTTTCCCCTACATCTACGACCCATAGTATAACTAACATGCATTAATATCATACTTTCATAAAGAAAGAAGATATCTAATAAATGTAGCCATTAGATCCACGTCAATTTAAATATAGTTGAGTAGAAAAGATGCATTATGTTGAACCAAAATTATCAATCTAAGCTTTTTTCTTCGCTTAAGTATGTTCAACAGTTGGTAGGAGATCGAACCAATTGAAATTTGGAATGACAGTTTGTGTCTTTCCTATTCAACTATGTTCAAATTGACGTCCATCTAAAGTATGAAGTGCTTAGACATTGCTTCTTGATTATAAGTGATAGATTTGAATCCTCATTTCTCATCTCTATTCTAATATTTAAAAAATAAACACTTTAAGAAATTAATGGTAGGATATTAATTGGCGAAAAGGAAAATTATTGTCAACAGTACATCATAAATTGATCAAATTACTAATAATTAACAACAAACCATTAAACTTGCTGGAGTCGAATTTTGATTACTTATTTATACATCTTTCGTAATGAATATATATTATTACAAATAATTATATTATCCATAACCATGTTAAATTATTCATTTTACTTTACTAATCATGATTGTTTTGTCACGTTTATTGAATTATATTCCAAATAAAACAAACCCCACTAATTACTCTTGAATAAAAAATAATAACGCACTAATTGACATTGAAAAGCTAATTCAAGCATAGTTATTGTCTTATTTGAGTTCAATCTCTCACATAAAATTGTTGTACTGAAAAAACAATTTCCAATACATTTGTCAAATACTTTTTTTATTTATTTATTTTTTACAAAGAGAAGATTAGAAGATATATTGAAACATCTCAACTAGGTAAAATTAAAAATTTGAAATTCTTAAATTAAAGTACGTCTTCAAGTAGTATGTGGAGTTACATGTATAAATTATATCTATATCCATTTTGTTTCAACGAGAACCCTATCTTAAAAGATGAAACTGTCCAAAATAAAGTGGATATTTATTTGGTTGAGATATTTAGTTGCACCTCCCGATCCCTCTCATATTTCTTATTAAAAAAACTAAAATGAATTAATAGCATGTACTATCTCCCTTAAATTTTGATAATTCAAATCTCCTACCCCATTCTTTTTTCTTTTTTCTTTTTTTCTTTTTTTTTTTTGAAATCTAACTTTCTGCTCATTCATTCAAGCCAAAATTTTCCAAGAAAAAATAACATAAAATTAGAGAGAAACCTTCCATAAGTAAAAAAGGAAAAAAATGACAACTGCATAGCATTTTTGAACAGTGAATAGACCACCCAACTAGACATCTTATCAACCACAACAACAAAAAAAGAAGGCCCAAATCACATAAATATCAATCTCTCTCTCTATATATATAACACTTCACATTCATAGGGATCATATCATCATATATATATATATATATAAATTATTAAACAAGCCAACATTAGGGTTTCAAAGTTTCTTAATTGTGTTCTTGGTGTGCCATTTTATCTCCTCTTGGTGTAGAAAAGCTGAAAAGATCAGATCCAGCCACAAAGGCAATATCATGAGTAGAGGTGGAAGCTATGGTGGTGGAAGAAGCTCCTTAGGCTATCTTTTTGGTAAGGATGATCAACCTAGAAAGCCTCAAGTTTCCAAAGTTGTTCTTCCACCTCCTTATGGAATTGATCTCAACCCTGATGATAATAACAATAATAATCCTTCTCCCTCTCCAAAACAACTTGTTTCCAACAATTATCCTCGAGCTCATGGCCAAAACTCCGGCAACTTCATAACGGTAACCGTTCTTCAATCGACTTGATTTTAAATCTGGATTATATGGATTTCAAATGAATTTTGTCATTAATTACTCTTAGCGTTGTAAATTTTATATTATAAAACCTTTTGAATTTCTAAGATGAAATATATGATTTAAAACCATTTCTTAAACTTTTGAACCAGGATCGTCCATCAACCAAGGTGAAATCTGCTCCAGGTGGTGATTCGTCACTAGGGTATCTGTTTGGAGATAAGTGAAATATATGAATGGCTATGTAGATCTTCTGATTTACTCTCTCTAGCTGACTATATTGGAAAGGAAATTATAAAGGGTATGCTTTAGTATGGGTGGTTTTCCTAAATAAATGTGTGCAATTATTATGTGTAGTATTTGAAGGAACATAGCTTGAGAATTTGTGTAGCCTCTATAAGTGTATAGTTTGATGTAGTTTGTATTTGTGTTATATAGTGATCTATTTGTTCAACCAATCTGATGCTTCAACTATCTATGTATTGAATAGCATCATGATGATTGTAGTTTTATTATGTCTATTGTCAAAATGTGAGGACCAATACATGAAATTGCACTTTTTTATTTGATTTGGGTGTTTCAATTCATTGTGTTTGTGGTTGCTTTAAAAGGAGTTGAATGATATTAGCTATATATATTACCAAAATTCTATGTTTTGCCTTTTTTTTTCTTTGT